>NW_023605495.1:0-80001 GCF_013339745.2 Dermacentor silvarum
GCGCTGGTGTGTCAGGTGAGAAAATTCACTCAGTATGGAAGTGAAACGAAGAGGGCCTGCTGGCTTGATCAGTGTAGGGCTGAGCGGCATATGTTCTGAAGGCTTGCCTCTTACATCGCTTTGTGACACAGGGTCCTGTAGCCTCCGGTTACGCACATCGACTAAAGGTCCGAAATGGTGCAGAAAATCCACCCCGAGGATGGTGAATTGAATCCGCCCGAGGATGGCTATTATGAAGATCCATCGTAGCGTTCTCTGCAGGCCCAAACTGACGATTAGGGAGCGGTTTACGCACATGGCGATGGCTGTGTTGTTGACTGTTTGCAGAGGCGATGTGTTCAGGCGCTTGTGGTCCGCAGGCGATGCTGGGAGTACGCTCACTTCGGCGCCTGTGTTGATGAGAAAGCGGAAGTCGCTGTTGCAGTCGGTTAGGAAAGACTGCTGAGCGACGTTCTTGCATGGCAGAAGCGCTGGTCGCCCTTAGCGCCTGCCCGGGGCGTTTCCCGAGAGCTCACAGGGTGGTAGGCATTTGCATGCAGCATTGCCAAACTTGCGATGGTACCAACATAGTGTTTGGTGTTTCATAGGTGACTGCAGAGCCCTCTGACTGGTTGACCGTTACGTGGTATGGAGGGCAGCCACAGAATCCACGAGATGCGAGATTTCGTTCATCTCTTGAAGCTGCTCATGTGGAGACGAGTTCGATTGTGACGGCCGCAACAGATGTGGGAGCCACCGCCACGAGCTTGCTGGCTAACTCGGCCAGTTTGGATAGATCGTTTTCATTTGAGGCAGTCATGACCATTCTGACGTTCAGGGGGGATTTCCTGTAGGAATATTTCTCGGAGCAGCAGACTGTCAAGACCACCCACTTTGCTGCCCAATAATTGCTGCATATGACGCAGCAGCTGGCTTGGCATTCTATTGCCGAGGTTGGCTTCATGAAGAAGCTGTTGTAGCCGTTGGCTTTCGGAGGGCGTGATCCTGCAAATGAGTGTTGCCTTCCACTCCTCGTAAACGTTGTCTGCTGGTGGGGAAAGCAACAGGTCTCGAATTTCACTAGCAGTTGATGGGGGCAGACTGCTCAACACATAACGGTATTTCGTGGAATCTGCTGTCATGCGCCATGCAGCGAATAGTGATTCTCCCTGAATGAACGACAATGCAGGATCCGCAGTCCAAAACGGAGGCAGTTTGACATCGACGCCGGAGAGTGTCGGACTTTCGGTGCCTTGAGGTGTGTCCATAGCCCTTGTTGCTCGTCCGGGTCACCAATGTTCTGTGGGACGCGAGCGTGGCTAGAAATCAGCAGATAGAAGCAAGTAGTGCGTCCCTGAAGAACAAGCAACAACTAACTTTATTTTGTAATCGTACAGCCTCTACGGCTCGGTCTCGCCCCCTCGCACCACTTCCCTTTCCCCACACAGATGGGAAAGGGTGTCTGGCTGCTGCTGTGCGACTGTGAGGCCGCCACACAGGCTTGTAAACACGGACACAAGAGTATAAAATGGACCACACATACCATCCTTTTTGCTCTGCTTGAGTATGTGTTTGCACGCTTGCCCTTCCTGTCCTAACTCCCTATTCCAGCTTGCTCAACAATTTCAGCTGTTGCAAGTAGTTGTTTGTTATGTTTATTACTTTCTTGTTTGCTAATCAGCATTCTCTGCTGAACAGCGCAAATATGCCAATTGGAGGCCTTCATATTGCACAGTGCGCATCATAATGCCTTGAAAAACAAAGCAACAATGAGGTATACACCGAAAGATTGAGGTTCAAAGGGATGAACAGTGGCCATGCAATGGATATGTCACTGCAGCCAGTGTCTGGGCAAGTGAACTTGTCTCAAGAAAAGTGCTTTCGGTGAGAGCATCTCTATAGCTCACTCTACGTATGTTGCTTTGTCCAAACGTTGGCTACAGAGACGCATCCTTTGTTCGACTGCTATTGGTCACTTTGTATACTGAGATGTCGGGGAACATCTGAGTCCGGTGGGTAGCAGGTACTGCTCCGTGACGTCTACAGCCTCTTGCATAGCCCCTTCCACTTGCCCTTCGCTACCACCTGTGCACCAGATCGTGATAACGTCGGCGTAGATGGTGTGTTTGATACCTTCAACTTGGGCCAGCTTCTCGACAGGCTGACCATGCAGATGTTGAAGAGAGTGGGCGAAATGACCGAGCCTTGTGGCATGCCCCGTGGGCCCAGGAGCACCTCGTCGGAGACAAATTCGCTTATCCGTAGCTTCACTTTCCTCCCCGTCAGGAACGAATGGATGTAGTTATACAGTCTGGGGCCCAGCTCGAGGTCCGCGATGGAAGCCAGGATGTATTCATGGAGAAAGTTATGAAACGCTTTCTCGAGGTCGAGTTCGAGCAGGGCCCTGGTGTCCCTGGTACTGCCGTCGATGATGTGATGTTTGATCATCTTCATGGTGTCCTGTGTTGAGAGGCCGACGTAGAAGCCAATCATGTTGTGAGTATCGACATTGTATTCGAGATATCTGCTTAGTCTGTTGAGGACGACATGCTCTGCCAACTTCCCGATGCAGGACATGAGAGAGATGGGTCGGAGGTTGTCCACGTTTGGAGCCTTGCCGGGATTGGGGATCCGGACGGTGTTCGCAGTCCTCCAGTTCTCTCGGACACTGCCGTTTCCCCACGTCCCGTTGATGTTCTCAGTGAGGTATTCGATCGAACGGTCGTCAAGGTTCCGCAGCATCTTGTTGGTGATGCCGTTGGGACCCGGTGCAGACTTGCCATTGAGTGCAAAAATGGCTTGCCCGATTTCCACCACGGTGAAGTCTTCGTCCAACTCTGGACGGGCCGGGCCGAGGTAGTCAGGAAACCGAACTTTCTCGTCCCTGTGCTTTATGGGCAGGTACTTCCCCATGAGCTTGGCTACCAGCTCGTCCCCGGAACAGGATCTGGTACCTTCATGCAGGGCTCTAGCGAGCGTGTGTCTCTGGTTGGATCTGGTGCTGTCCTCTTCGAGATGTTTGAGCATGCCCCACGTTTTGCCATTGCGCATCTGCCCGTCGATTGAGTCACAGATCTCGTCCCATTGCTGCTTGCCGAGGGTCCGACAGTGATCTTCGATGGCCTTGTTGAGCCACCACAGTCAGTAACAATCACATTGCGATATGCTCCCTCCTATATTTTTTTCTTCCTTCATGGTGTGAAGCTCAGTGACGCCGGAAGTTGTCGTTGATCCGCCATCTTGTCGAGGCAGATTCTGCTCTCTTGTTTACATTTCTCGCCTTCGGCGCGCTACCACGCCGTAGTGATCTGACCAAAGGTTTAATCGCGGTGTATACCGTTGCGATACCATAGCCAAAGTCATTCTGTCTGAGTATTGTGCTCTGGCGTTGAAAGGAGTTCATAATGAACTCCGGAAGTTCTGTGAGGTCGGTCCCCCACTACTTTTGCCGGCTTTTCTGAAAATAGATATGTGCATTCGCACTGCACTGCAACATTGCACAGGCGATGACCGGCAGCACACTTCACGACCTATGGCTAGCCCCTCTGATTTTTATGAGAACACGTATGCTGGTCGTGGCTTCGGTTTGCTTTATTGAACATGCAAGTTTCGGGCCATCGCGCGCCATGGAGATGTGACGATGCCACATCACACCAATGAAGAGGCCAGCCATTATGCGTTTAAGTACACCGACTGCGGCCTGAGGTATCTTGTTTTCACGGTAAGCGAAGCTTCACGAAACAAAGTTCTGCGGTGCCAAACTGTAAAACCCGTTTCACATGGTGCGATCTTGCAGTGCATTTTTTGCAGCTGCGATTTCCGCAGATGCGAAATTCGCAATCCCGTTTCACATGGATCTACGGCAGCTGCGTTTTTTCATACTCGTTAAGCATTCTGACTGGCGATGACGTATGAGTGAGCCGCCTCCTATTGGTCGTCCGTTTTCACCGCTACAGTGGCTACCACCGCATCTGCGTTTTCGCAGAGAAGTTCAGCACGCTGAACATCGAAAGATCGCATGCACGAAGGGTCCAGCGGCCTATTTCCCACAGCTTGCGAATTCGCAGACAAAATCGCACCATGTGAAACGGGCTTAAGCGTGTATGCGTGCGGCTAGCGTGTTGACCGGGCCTGCGTATGTATACGTTCATCAATCTGACGTGCGTGCAGGTGCATACGTTCTTCTGTCGAGCCTCGTTCACACCACACCCGCTAACCTTCACTTCCCTGCAACCCTCAAGCACACTGATACCCCTATTCTAGCCACTGTAACACAAATATCTGTGGTAAACCGCTTCTTTCCCATCCTTCCACATGGCTGTATACCTAAGCACGTGCCACAAATGCATCATCCGCTTTCAAGAGCCGGAACACGGCACAGCTGTTAATCTGGAAGGTGTTTATTTTGTTTAACGTACATATACTCACAGCAGTTTCAGTCTGTCATGACACGTTAGCATGAATCCACCAAGACGGGTGATCCCAGATCGCCCTTCGTCCGTGGCGTGGTATGGTGGATAGAAGGGGGAGGTGAGAGCAACGGCGGCGGCGGAGTGTTGCAAGCAATCACGACAGCAGCGGCGGCGCTGCAGTAGACAGCAAGATCACTCCCCGGACGCAGAGGCACGACGGTTGGTGCCGCGGGTTTCGAAGCGGGCGTTTTTACATAACAAGCGTTAAGCTAATGTATATCGTCCCTTGTTAGTAGAGGAGACAATAAATGACTAGCAGCTATCCTCTGATGAGTGGTTAAAAACATGCATTAGATTCAGGCACGTCCCACGGCCGGCACAAATATTTTCAGCTGGTCTAGGTCGCACGCGTTCTCCGTGCTTCCCCGAATCGTCGGGAGTGAAAAAAAAATGATTTTAGCTAATGAGAAGAATATTAGGCTAGTGGTGTGGGTGAAAAAAAAAAGCTGCACCGATTTCTAGGCTTGCAGTGAAGAGCTCCTTAGGTCATACTGCTGCGACACACGGCATCCTGCTCATCAAATTGGTTAATACCAATATATGATGCTTTAGGGGGGGAAATTATACCACATAGGAGTTAAGTAAACAAACTTATTTCAGTCGCTAATGTGATGCACTAGAACAGTTGGGACCATGAAGAATGCTCAAAAGGACGACATACAGCACTTGATTATATGATCCAATATACAGGGTGTCCCAATTATGATGCAACAAGATTTTAAAATATGCAAATGCCCCATAGCTGTACAGAACCAAGGCAATGTTGTTTGCAGTCTCTTGTAGATACTCAGATTGTTTTTAATTAGTCCTAATTAATTAATCAACTTCTCAAATGTTATAACTAGATGAAAAGTGTCAATGTGAAAATTGTAGAGCAACTTAATAAACTCGAGGCACTTTGCGTGTATTCGCTGGCTTCTTTCACGCTCGGGAAAACACTTTTATGTAGCATGTATTAAGCAAAATAAAGTTGTATCGGTAGTTTATTAAGTGCTTTACAATTTTCACATTGACACTTTCATCAAATTATAATATCTGAGAAGTTGATTAATTATTTTGGACTAATTATGTAATTAAGTGGAATGCAAGAAATAATCAGGGTATCTACAAGCGACGGCAAACAACATTGCCTTGGTTCTGTCCAGCTACAGGGCATTAGGATATTATTAAATCTTGATGCATGATAGTTGGGACACCCTGTAGATGATTAAACTGGGGTTCGAATTGGAGCTCGCAGATCGAAGTCCTGTCTAAGAACTTGTATGCACGGGGCACGGGCCGCTGCCACGCGCTTTAAGTGCCTCATCGTCATCAGGCACCGAGAAAAGGGATGTTTTTTTTTCTGCTTTTCTAGCAGAAACATAGCCAGGTGTTATGCAGCCCGGCGCAAAACAGTGTGTCTGTCATTTCATGCAACTTGACATGGCTTCTTACGGCATGGCGACGTGTAAAAATATTGTCACCACAAGGAGGCACAACTGCACAGCGTGAATGCGAACAGAAACGAGCCGTGGAGCTGAAAGAACCGAACAGAACCATGCAAACCGAGCGCACTCGCTAGCTCCGGCAGCAGCCTAACTACAGCGAAGGCATCTTACCGTCGACGCGCGCGCCACCACTCGGCATCATGAATCAGTGCAACACGCACCGTGCTCACCGCCGGCTGCGTTGCTCCCACCTCCCCTTCTAGCCACCGTATAGACGGTTTCAGTGTTTACAAACAAACCTCGCTTGCCGCTGATTGGTTGCTCCATCGGAACTTCCGGCAGGAGAGCTAGAAGCACTTCCGGCTACGTTGTTTGAAGGCATGTGCGACGTGAGGCTGGCGTGTCGATATTTGCACTGCTTGGTGGAATCTGATGAGCTGATTCTACATCGTGAATATTGTCGAGATGATGAGCGACTACTTTAAGGCGCTTAGCACCGAAGCAAGAAATCGGTATCGCCAAAAGCTGTTTAAATATGTTTAGAGGCAAATATGTTTAGAGGCAGAGAGCTGCCCGATCCGCTGGACGATGATGTCGTGCGATTTTCGTTTTCGGGCTCCAAACACCTTCCCTCAGTTACAACCCCGGAGCAACAAGCGGAGCATCTTATTAGTGAGGACATGCAATGAAAGCAGACTGTAGTCTTTAAGGCAGGTAATGGGACTGCCGAAAACTAGAAAAGCTTTAATGGCACTTTTTTCTTCTTTCTGGGGTTTTACGTGTCAAAACCCGTTCTGATTATGAGGCTCGCCGTAGTGGAGGGTTCCGGATTAATTTTGACCACCTGGTGTTCTTTAACGTGCCCTACAACACAAGCACATGGGCGTTTTTGCATTTCGCAATGGCACTTTTATTGCTGCACGATGGAGGATGAAATGGTAAGCTGTGCATATGTACATGCACATGTTTTCTGCATCATGGGCGCGATCTTGTACGCGTTCCAAAATGGAACGGAGGCGTTCCGTTCCATCGAGCCGCACACGATTGGTCAATTTGAACGTCGCGGTTGAATTTGGCCAATCGTGTACGGCTCGATGGAACGGAACGCCTCCGTTCCATTTTGGAACGCGTACAAGATCGCGCCCCATATGCCTTGTTTCTGCTTTTCAATATGCATTCACAAATAACTGTACATTCTCAAAAGTCATTTAGTGCAAGGAGCCTAGGTCGACTGAAACGGGACTAACTTAACTGCTCACGAATTTACCACACTTCTAACAAAATTAAACCTGTAGTGTTGGGCACGATTGCAATCCATAATTGGCCTCCGTTAATTCGTAAATGATTTTAGAATGTGGCCGAAACTTCCTACATGCATGCACGGAAATCGCTAACTTTTCTGCGATTCTGCTTTGCGATACCAATACGAACGTACGCTCACATGCCGCCGCGGTGGCTCAGCGGTTACCGTGCCCGGTTGCTGACCCGAAATACTCCGTTTGGGCCCCGGCTGTCGCATTTCGATCGAGGCGAAATGCTAGAGGCCCGCGTACTGTGCGATGTCAGTGTACGTTAAAGAACCACAGGTGGCCGAAATTATCCGGAGCCGTCCACTGCGGCGTCCGTCATAGCCGGAGTCGCTTTAGGACGTTCAACATGATAAACCAATGCGCACATGTACCTAGGTAGTAAAGCTGCAGAAGTGCACTTGTGCACCAGATACGAAAAACATTAAAAGAAAACGGCGGCAGCATGGCACCCGCTAAACAATAATTTTAACTCATGTTGTGGCATGGCGATCCACGCCGAGGCAAGAAACTGGACGAGCGGGCAAACTCGGGGCGAGAGTCGAGCTGCTCTCTCATGAGTTACACGACATACGGCCAGAACAATCGTGCAGTAGCACTTTTATTATTCAGCATTATAGCAATCCGGCTACTCCACGTGGTAACGTACCTTGGATGAAGTGAGCAGAGCAAATCTGGGAGCTCTTGGTAGGCTCCCAGATTTGAAATACACCGTTGACGAGTAAACGTAATGAAAACTGTCGATGCTCCAAGAGCTACGCGTCGTCACGCAACACTGAATGCCACAAGTCGCCCTTATATCGATATACCAGAAAAATAACAGAATATGCTCAGGACGAGCGCGCGAGCGAAAAACAAGCAAAAGGAACGGCTACCGGAAGTTTCCTAGGGGCGCCGGATGCCGGCGCACACCGTTGCCAGAAGCGGTTACTAGCCAGAGCTAGAGTGTACTAGCATAGCCTCCTATATATTAGATTATATAGATAAACTATTGAGTGCATGGAGGTAATGGTCGAGTGCACCTCCATGGTCGAGTGGGCCGAAAGGTCGAGTGGGACGAGCGGCTGGGGCGGCGCATGCTTTGCAGTGAGGCGCCCGACGTGGAAAAAAACTGGGGCGGCGCTGCGGTCGAAATGGATTGGGCCGCATCAAGGTCGCGCCGTTGGAAACTGCTGGGGATACTGCCCGGCAGGGTCATTTGTACAACTTCGCGCGCTGGTATTTGCGTTCAGACCAATCAAATGGGTTCATAATTGCATATGACATGTAGTTATGCCTTAAGCATAATTCCTTTTCTTTCTGTTATTTATTTATTTTTTATTATTTTCTAATACCGCTCGATGATTGCGCGTGCATTGCGGCCGCAGTGTCGGCTTTCATTCTACTATGTTATTGTACCAGGGGCGTAGCCAGGGGGGGGGGTTCAAACCCCCCCCCCTCGAATTTTTTCGCGCAACCCCCCCCCACTTACCCACCCTTTTTTTCTCGTCGCTTCGCGCTGACATAATTCATGAAACCGGTGCTACTATCACAATTCCATTCCTGGGCGCTTCCGTTTGGGTTGGTAATTTACAGAGAATCATGTCTGAATATGGAAAAAAACTGTCACAGTGTTTGTTAAGGCTTGACAGTCTGTGAAGTTTTGGGCGAGAATGTGGCGGCCGCATTCTGAAGCAACAAATGCGCAACAATGAAGCAACAAATGCGGCAGCCGCATTTTAGATGGCGAGAACGCTCGAGGGCCCGTTTACTTAGATTTAGGTGCACGTTAAAGACCCCAGGTGGTCGAAATCTCCAGTATACATTTCCGCCGCTTCCCTTCAGGTGCCGGTTAGGCCGCCGCTCGCGCAGGACGTCAGACATGGCGCGTCCCGGAGGCGGCAGCACTCGTCCTTAGTGCTCGACATCACGTGTGCACCGAGTGCGTAAAGGGTTGCGAACAGGGGTCATCTCACCAACACCTGCTGGACCACACCAGGGAGAAGCCGGACAAGTGATCAGACTACGGCCAGCGCTTTACCTGAGCGTCGACATGGCGCGTCCCCGGAGGCGGCAGCACTCGTCAGAAAGCGCTCGACGTCACGTGTGCACCGAGTGTGGAAAACAGTTCCCGAAGATGAGTCATCTCACCAATCATCTGCTGACCCCACACGGGGAGAAGCCGACGCCTGCACCGAGTGCGGAATGAGGTTCGCACTGCATGCCACGCCAGTAAGCACGAGCTGACAGTGCACCAATCGCCAGTAACCCGCTACACGGCCCGCACTGTGGCAAGGGTATGTGTGTGTTTATAGCATAGATGTATGTATATTTTCATTATGCTGAATAAACTTCAAACTTCAGGGGTGACTGAGCATGACAGCCACTTAGGAGCCACTGCGCACTAGTCATCAGACGAAGACGATGGCGAAGAGAACGACGACGACCAGTGAAGGCAAAATCACCCGGGGGAGGAAGGGTTGGACAACAAACTTTGAACAAGTCAAGGAGCACGGACCAATAAAGAAAATTACAATAAAACTGGTCGCGTTTGTCGGCAGTTTTACGCAAATAAGCATTGCGGGATTCTGAGAGGCGACAAATTTTTTATATATAAAAATTTCTTACCTCTCCACCCCGCCCGTCCAGAACAAGAGCAAAGCTTGCGTGAAGACACATGCAAATCGCAAAAGTCACATGAAAGTGAGTAAAAAGAGATTAATAAAAAAGGGAAACCTTTTATTGACAGATATTTCTTTTCGGCGAACAATTATGAATTTGAGGTGACTATTTGATGCTTTGTCCCGAGAAATTCGTGTAGTCTTTTTCTAGCTTGATAATCAGAGTGGTTCGGCCCCCTAAGCCCCAGAATTTTCCATTTTTTTAATCCGCACAATTGTAAATGTACGAGGCTACGATTTCCGATTGACACTATCTCTCTTCCATCCCGCAGCGATCCGCTTCCATCAAAAATCTCATCGGCCGGCCGATTGTGCTCTATACACTCTACAATCGAACGTCAATGCCAGTTACTGCAAGGGTTCCATCCCGCCTTTCAACCTTCGTGCTTTGCCCGAAGAGGGCATCTCACCAATCCCTGCTGGTTTCACACGGTCGAAGCCGCACAAGTGCCCAACTGCGGCCAGAGCTTTACCTGGGCGTCAGACATGGCGCGTCACCGGAGGCGGCAGCACTCGTCCTTAGTGCTCGACATCACGTGTGCACCGAGGTGCGTAAAAGAGTTGACGAACAGGGGTCATCTCACAATCACCCTCACCCACCCCAGGGAGAAGCGGACAAGTGATCAGATATGGCCAGCGCTTTACCTGTGCGTCGACATGGCGCGTCACCCGAGGCGGCAGCACTCGTCCGAAAGCGCTCGACGTCACGTGTGCACCGAGTGCGGAAAAGAGTTCCCGAAGATGAGTTCATCTCACCAATCATGCTGACCACACGGGTGAGAAGCCGACCGCCTGCACCGAGTGCGGAATGAGGTTCGCACTGCATGGCCACGCCAGGAGCACGAGCTGACAGTGCACAATCGCCAGTACCGCTACACGGCCCGCACGTGGCAAGGGTATGTGTGTGTTTATATGCATATATGTATGTATATATTTTTCATTACTGCCTGAAACTTAATTCAAGGGGTGTCTGAGCATGACCGCCCTTAGGATGCCAGTGCGCACTAGTCATCAAGACGCGAAGACGATGGCGAAGGCGAAGAGAACGACGACGACCAGTGAAGGCAAAATCCCCCGGGGGAGGGAAGGGTTGGACAACAAACGTTGTACAATTCAAGGAGCACGGAGCGATAAAAGAAAATTACAATAAAACCTGGTCGACGTTTTTCGGCAGTTTTACGCAAATAAGCATTGCGGGATTCTGAGAGGCGACAAATTTTTTATATACGAAAATTTCTTTACCCTCTCCCCCCCGTCCGTCCCGAACAAGAGCAAAGCTTACGTGAATAGTGCTTACGTGAAGTGCCCCGACAGCGGCCAGCGCTTACCTGAGCGTCAGACATGGCGCGTCACCGGAGGCGGCAGCACTCTGTCCTTAGTGCTCGCCATCACGTGTGCACCGAGTGCGTAAAAGAGTTGACGAACAGGGGTCATCTCACCAATCACCTGCTGACCCACACCAGGGAGAAGCCGGACAAGTGATCAGACTACGGCCAGCGCTTTACCTGAGGCGTCAGACATGGCGCGTCACCGAGGCGGCAGCACTCGTCCGAAAGCGCTCGACGTCACGTGTGCACCGAGTGTGGAAAACAGTTCCCGAAGAGGAGTCATCTCACCAATCATCTGCTGACCCACACGGGTGAGAAGCCGATCGCCTGCACCGAGTGCGGAATGAGGTTCGCACTGCATGGCCACGCCAGGAAGCACGAGCTGACAGTGCACAATCGCCAGTACCCCTACACGGCCCGCACTGTGGCAAGGGTATGTGTGTGTTTATATGCATATATGTATGTATATTTTTCATTACTTACCTGAAATAACTTCAAACTTCAAGGGGTGACTGAGCATGACCGCCCTTAGGATGCCACTGCGCACTAGTCATCAAGACGAAGACGATGGCGAAGAGAACGACGACGACCAGTGAAGGCAAAATCACCCGGGGAGGAAGGGTTGGACAACAAACTTTGAACAAGTCAAGGAGCACGGAGCAATAAAGAAAATTACAATAAAACCTGGTCGACGTTTTTCGGCAGTTTTACGCAAATAAGCATTGCGGGATTCTGAGAGGCGACAAATTTTTTATATATAAAAAATTTCTTTACCCTCTCCACCCCGCCCGTCCAGAACAAGAGCAAAGCTTGCGTGAAGACACATGCAAATCGCAAAGTCACATGAAAGTGAGTAAAAAGAGAATTAAATAAAAAGGGAAACCTTTTATTGGACAGATATTTCTTTTCGGCGAACAATTATGAAATTTGAGGTGACTATATTTGATGCTTTTGTCCCGAGAAATTCGTGTAGGTCTTTTTCTAGCTGATAATCAGATCGTGGTTCGGCCCCTAAAGCCCCAGAATTTTCCATTTTTTAATCCGCACAATTGTAAATGTACCGGGCTACGATTTTCCGATTCACACTATCTCTCTTCCAATCCCGCAGCGATCCGCTTCCATCAAAATATCTCATCGGCCAGCCGATTTGTGCTCTTATACACTTACAATCGAACGTCAATGCCAGTTACTGCAAGGGTTCCATCCCGCCTTTCAACCTTCGTGCTTTGCCCGAAAAGGGGTCATCTCACCAATCCCCTGCTGGTTCACACGAGGGCGAAGCCGCACAAGTGCCCAAACTGCGGCCAGCGCTTTACCTGGGCGTCAGACATGGCGCGTCACCAGAGGCGGCAGCACTCGTCCTTAGTGCTCGACATCACGTGTGCACCGAGTGCGTAAAAGAGTTGACGAACAGGGTCATCTCACCAATCACCTGCTGACCCACACCAGGGAGAAGCCGGACAAGTGATCAGACTATGGCCAGCGCTTTACCCGTGCGTCAGACATGGCGCGTCACCCGAGGCGGCAGCACTCGTCCGAAAGCGCTCGACGTCACGTGTGCACCGAGTGCGGAAAAGAGTTCCCGAAGATGAGTCATCTCAGCAATCATCTGCTGACCCACACGGGTGAGAAGCCGACCGCCTGCACCGAGTGCGGAATGAGGTTCGCACTGCATGGCCACGCCAGGAAGCACGAGCTGACAGTGCACAATCGCCAGTACCCGCTACACGGCCCGCACTGTGGCAAGGGTATGTGTGTGTTTATATGCATATATGTATGTATATATTTTTCATTACTTGCCTGAAATAAACTTCAAGGGGTGTCTGAGCATGACCGCCCTTAGGATGCCAGTGCGCACTAGTCATCAAGACGAAGACGATGGCGAAGAGAACGACGACGACCAGTGAAGGCAAAATCACCCGGGGAGGAAGGGTTTGGACAACAAACTTTGTACAATTCAAGGAGCACGGAGCGATAAAGAAAATTACAATAAAACCTGGTCGACGTTTTTCGGCAGTTTTACGCAAATAAGCATTGCGGGATTCTGAGAGGCGACAAATTTTTTATATATGAAAAATTTCTTTACCCTCTCCCCCCCGTCCGTCCCGAACAAGAGCAAAGCTTACGTGAAGAGTGCTTACGTGAAGTGCCCCGACAGCGGCCAGCGCTTTACCTGAGCGTCAGACATGGCGCGTCACCGGAGGCGGCAGCACTCGTCCTTAGTGCTCGACATCACGTGTGCACCGAGTGCGTAAAAGGAGTTGACGAACAGGGGTCATCTCACCAATCACCTGCTGACCCACACCAGGGAGAAGCCGGACAAGTGATCAGACTACGGCCAGCGCTTTACCTGTGCGTCAGACATGGCGCGTCACCGGAGGCGGCAGCACTCGTCCGAAAGCGCTCGACGTCACGTGTGCACCGAGTGCGGAAAAGAGTTCCCGAAGATGAGTCATCTCACCAATCATCTGCTGACCCACACGGGTGAGAAGCCGACCGCCTGCACCGAGTGCGGAATGAGGTTCGCACTGCATGGCCACGCCAGGAAGCACGAGCTGACAGTGCACAATCGCCAGTACCCGCTACACGGCCCGCACTGTGGCAAGGGTATGTGTGTGTTTATATGCATATATGTATGTATATATTTTTCATTACTTGCCTGAAATAACTTCAAACTTCAAGGGGTGTCTGAGCATGACCGCCCTTAGGATGCCAGTGCGCACTAGTCATCAAGACGAAGACGATGGCGAAGAGAACGACGACGACCAGTGAAGGCAAAATCACCCGGGGAGGAAGGGTTTGACAACAAACTTTGGACAAGTCAAGGAGCACGGAGCGATAAAGAAATTACAATAAAACCTGGTCGAACGTCTTTCGGCCAGTTTTACGCAAATAAGTATTGCGGGATTCTGCAGAGGCGACAAATTGTGTTATAATGAAAAATTTATTTACCCTCTCCACCCCGCCCGTCCAGAACAAGAGCAAAGCTTGCGTGAAGACACATGCAAATCGCAAAGTCCCATGAAAGTGAGTAAAAAGAGAATTAAATAAAAGGGAAACCTTTTATTGGACAGATATTTCTTTTCGGCGAACAATTATGAAATTTGAGGTGACTATATTTGATGCTTTTGTCCCGAGAAATTCGTGTAGGTCTTTTTCTAGCTGATAATCAGATGGTGGTTCGGCCCCTAAAGCCCCAGAATTTTCCATTTTTTTAATCCGCACAATTGTAAATGTGCCGGGCTACGATTTTCCGATTGACACTATCTCTCTTCCAATCCCGCAGCGATCCGCTTCCATCAAAATATCTCATCGGCCGGCCGACTTGTGCTCTTATACACTTACAATCGAACGTCAATGCCAGTTACTGCAAGGGTTCCATCCCGCCTTTCAACCTTCGTGCTTTGCCCGAAGAGGGGTCATCTCACCAATCCCCTGCTGGTTCACACGAGGGCGAAGCCGCACAAGTGCCCAAACTGCGGCCAGCGCTTTACCTGGGCGTCAGACATGGCGCGTCACCGGAGGCGGCAGCACTCGTCCTTAGTGCTCGACATCACGTGTGCACCGAGTGCGTAAAAGAGTTGACGAACAGGGGTCATCTCACCAATCACCTGCTGACCCACACCAGGGAGAAGCCGGACAAGTGATCAGACTATGGCCAGCGCTTTACCTGTGCGTCAGACATGGCGCGTCACCCGAGGCGGCAGCACTCGTCCGAAAGCGCTCGACGTCACGTGTGCACCGAGTGCGGAAAAGAGTTCCCGAAGATGAGTCATCTCAGCAATCATCTGCTGACCCACACGGGTGAGAAGCCGACCGCCTGCACCGAGTGCGGAATGAGGTTCGCACTGCATGGCCACGCCAGGAAGCACGAGCTGACAGTGCACAATCGCCAGTACCCGCTACACGGCCCGCACTGTGGCAAGGGTATGTGTGTGTTTATATGCATATATGTATGTATATATTTTTCATTACTTGCCTGAAATAAACTTCAAGGGGTGTCTGAGCATGACCGCCCTTAGGATGCCAGTGCGCACTAGTCATCAAGACGAAGACGATGGCGAAGAGAACGACGACGACCAGTGAAGGCAAAATCACCCGGGGGAGGAAGGGTTGGACAACAAACTTTGTACAATTCAAGGAGCACGGAGCGATAAAGAAAATTACAATAAAACCTGGTCGACGTTTTTCGGCAGTTTTACGCAAATAAGCATTGCGGGATTCTGAGAGGCGACAAATTTTTTTATATACGAAAAATTTCTTTACCCTCTCCCCCCCGTCCGTCCCGAACAAGAGCAAAGCTTACGTGAAGAGTGCTTACGTTAAGTGCCCCGACAGCGGCCAGCGCTTTACCTGAGCGTCAGACATGGCGCGTCACCGGAGGCGGCAGCACTCGTCCTTAGTGCTCGACATCACGTGTGCACCGAGTGCGTAAAAGAGTTGACGAACACGGGTCATCTCACCAATCACCTGCTGACCCACACCAGGGAGAAGCCGGACAAGTGATCAGACTACGGCCAGCGCTTTACCTGTGCGTCAGACATGGCGCGTCACCGGAGGCGGCAGCACTCGTCCGAAAGCGCTCGACGTCACGTGTGCACCGAGTGCGGAAAAGAGTTCCCGAAGATGAGTCATCTCACCAATCATCTGCTGACCCACACGGGTGAGAAGCCGACCGCCTGCACCGAGTGCGGAATGAGGTTCGCACTGCATGGCCACGCCAGGAAGCACGAGCTGACAGTGCACAATCGCCAGTACCCGCTACACGGCCCGCACTGTGGCAAGGGTATGTGTGTGTTTATATGCATATATGTATGTATATATTTTTCATTACTTGCCTGAAATAAACTTCAAACTTCAAGGGGTGTCTGAGCATGACCGCCCTTAGGATGCCAGTGCGCACTAGTCATCAAGACGAAGACGATGGCGAAGAGAACGACGACGACCAGTGAAGGCAAAATCACCCGGGGGAGAAAGGGTTTTACAACAAACTTTGGACAAGCCAAGGAGCACGGAGCGATACAGAAAGTTGCAATAAAAACTGGTCAGACGTCTTTGGCCAGTTTTACGCAAATAAGTATTGCGGGATTCTGCAGAGGCGACAAATTGTGTTATAATGAAAAATTTCTTTACCCTCTCCACCCCGCCCGTCCAGAACAAGATCAAAGCTTGCGTGAAGACACATGCAAATCGCAAAGTCCCATGAAAGTGAGTAAAAAGAGAATTAAATAAAAAGGGAAACCTTTTATTGGACAGATATTTCTTTTCGGCGAACAATTATGAAATTTGAGGTGACTATATTTGATGCTTTTGTCCCGAGAAATTCGTGTAGGTCTTTTTCTAGCTGATAATCAGATCGTGGTTCGGCCCCTAAAGCCCCAGAATTTTCCATTTTTTTTTAATCCGCACAATTGTAAATGTGCCGGGCTACGATTTTCCGATTGACACTATCTCTTCCAATCCCGCAGCGATCCGCTTCCATCAAAATATCTCATCGGCCGGCCGATTTGTGCTCTTATACACTTACAATCGAACGTCAATGCCAGTTACTGCAAGGGTTCCATCCCGCCTTTCAACCTTCGTGCTTTGCCCGAAGAGGGGTCATCTCACCAATCCCCTGCTGGTTCACACGAGGGCGAAGCCGCACAAGTGCCCAAACTGCGGCCAGCGCTTTACCTGGGCGTCAGACATGGCGCGTCACCGGAGGCGGCAGCACTCGTCCTTAGTGCTCGACATCACGTGTGCACCGAGTGCGTAAAAGAGTTGACGAACAGGGGTCATCTCACCAATCACCTGCTGACCCACACAGGGAGAAGCCGGACAAGTGATCAGACTATGGCCAGCGCTTTACCTGTGCGTCAGACATGGCGCGTCACCCGAGGCGGCAGCACTCGTCCGAAAAGCGCTCGACGTCACGTGTGCACCGAGTGCGGAAAAGAGTTCCCGAAGATGAGTCATCTCAGCAATCATCTGCTGACCCACACGGGTGAGAAGCCGACCGCCTGCACCGAGTGCGGAATGAGGTTCGCACTGCATGGCCACGCCAGGAAGCACGAGCTGACAGTGCACAATCGCCAGTACCCGCTACACGGCCCGCACTGTGGCAAGGGTATGTGTGTGTTTATATGCATATATGTATGTAGATATTTTTCATTACTTGCCTGAAATAAACTTCAAACTTCAAGGGGTGTCTGAGCATGACCGCCCTTAGGATGCCAGTGCGCACTAGTCATCAAGACGAAGACGATGGCGAAGAGAACGACGACGACCAGTGAAGGCAAAATCACCCGGGGGAGGAAGAGTTGGACAACAAACTTTGTACAAGTCAAGGAGCACGGACCAATAAAGAAAATTACAATAAAACCTGGTCGACGTTTTTCGGCAGTTTTACGCAAATAAGCATTGCGGGATTCTGAGAGGCGACAAATTTTTTATATATAAAAATTTCTTTACCCTCTCCACCCCGCCCGTCCAGAACAAGAGCAAAGCTTGCGTGAAGACACATGCAAATCGCAAAGTCCCATGAAAGTGAGTAAAAAGAGAATTAAATAAAAAGGGAAACCTTTTATTGGACAGATATTTCTTTTCGGCGAACAATTATGAAATTTGAGGTGACTATATTTGATGCTTTTGTCCCGAGAAATTCGTGTAGGTCTTTTTCTAGCTGATAATCAGATCGGTGGTTCGGCCCCTAAAGCCCCAGAATTTTCCATTTTTTTAATCCGCACAATTGTAAATGTGCCGGGCTACGATTTTCCGATTGACACTATCTCTCTTCCAATCCCGCAGCGATCCGCTTCCATCAAAATATCTCATCGGCCGGCCGATTTGTGCTCTTATACACTTACAATCGAACGTCAATGCCAGTTACTGCAAGGGTTCCATCCCGCCTTTCAACCTTCGTGCTTTGCCCGAAGAGGGGTCATCTCACCAATCCCCTGCTGGTTCACACGAGGGCGAAGCCGCACAAGTGCCCAAACTGCGGCCAGCGCTTTACCTGGGCGTCAGACATGGCGCGTCACCGGAGGCGGCAGCACTCGTCCTTAGTGCTCGACATCACGTGTGCACCGAGTGCGTAAAAGAGTTGACGAACAGGGGTCATCTCACCAATCACCTGCTGACCCACACCAGGGAGAAGCCGGACAAGTGATCAGACTATGGCCAGCGCTTTACCTGTGCGTCAGACATGGCGCGTCACCCGAGGCGGCAGCACTCGTCCGAAAGCGCTCGACGTCACGTGTGCACCGAGTGCGGAAAAGAGTTCCCGAAGATGAGTCATCTCAGCAATCATCTGCTGACCCACACGGGTGAGAAGCCGACCGCCTGCACCGAGTGCGGAATGAGGTTCGCACTGCATGGCCACGCCAGGAAGCACGAGCTGACAGTGCACAATCGCCAGTACCCGCTACACGGCCCGCACTGTGGCAAGGGTATGTGTGTGTTTATATGCATATATGTATGTATATATTTTTCATTACTTGCCTGAAATAAACTTCAAGGGGTGTCTGAGCATGACCGCCCTTAGGATGCCAGTGCGCACTAGTCATCAAGACGAAGACGATGGCGAAGAGAACGACGACGACCAGTGAAGGCAAAATCACCCGGGGGAGGAAGGGTTGGACAACAAACTTTGTACAATTCAAGGAGCACGGAGCGATAAAGAAAATTACAATAAAACCTGGTCGACGTTTTTCGGCAGTTTTACGCAAATAAGCATTGCGGGATTCTGAGAGGCGACAAATTTTTTTATATACGAAAAATTTCTTTACCCTCTCCCCCCCGTCCGTCCCGAACAAGAGCAAAGCTTACGTGAAGAGTGCTTACGTTAAGTGCCCCGACAGCGGCCAGCGCTTTACCTGAGCGTCAGACATGGCGCGTCACCGGAGGCGGCAGCACTCGTCCTTAGTGCTCGACATCACGTGTGCACCGAGTGCGTAAAAGAGTTGACGAACAGGGGTCATCTCACCAATCACCTGCTGACCCACACCAGGGAGAAGCCGGACAAGTGATCAGACTACGGCCAGCGCTTTACCTGTGCGTCAGACATGGCGCGTCACCGGAGGCGGCAGCACTCGTCCGAAAGCGCTCGACGTCACGTGTGCACCGAGTGCGGAAAAGAGTTCCCGAAGATGAGTCATCTCACCAATCATCTGCTGACCCACACGGGTGAGAAGCCGACCGCCTGCACCGAGTGCGGAATGAGGTTCGCACTGCATGGCCACGCCAGGAAGCACGAGCTGACAGTGCACAATCGCCAGTACCCGCTACACGGCCCGCACTGTGGCAAGGGTATGTGTGTGTTTATATGCATATATGTATGTATATATTTTTCATTACTTGCCTGAAATAAACTTCAAACTTCAAGGGGTGTCTGAGCATGACCGCCCTTAGGATGCCAGTGCGCACTAGTCATCAAGACGAAGACGATGGCGAAGAGAACGACGACGACCAGTGAAGGCAAAATCACCCGGGGGAGGAAGAGTTGGACAACAAACTTTGTACAAGTCAAGGAGCACGGACCAATAAAGAAAATTACAATAAAACCTGGTCGACGTTTTTCGGCAGTTTTACGCAAATAAGCATTGCGGGATTCTGAGAGGCGACAAATTTTTATATATAAAAATTTCTTTACCCTCTCCACCCCGCCCGTCCAGAACAAGAGCAAAGCTTGCGTGAAGACACATGCAAATCGCAAAGTCCCATGAAAGTGAGTAAAAAGAGAATTAAATAAAAGGGAAACCTTTTATTGGACAGATATTTCTTTTCGGCGAACAATTATGAAATTTGAGGTGACTATATTTGATGCTTTTGTCCCGAGAAATTCGTGTAGGTCTTTTTCTAGCTGATAATCAGATGGTGGTTCGGCCCCTAAAGCCCCAGAATTTTCCATTTTTTTAATCCGCACAATTGTAAATGTGCCGGGCTACGATTTTCCGATTGACACTATCTCTCTTCCAATCCCGCAGCGATCCGCTTCCATCAAAATATCTCATCGGCCGGCCGATTTGTGCTCTTATACACTTACAATCGAACGTCAATGCCAGTTACTGCAAGGGTTCCATCCCGCCTTTCAACCTTCGTGCTTTGCCCGAAGAGGGGTCATCTCACCAATCCCCTGCTGGTTCACACGAGGGCGAAGCCGCACAAGTGCCCAAACTGCGGCCAGCGCTTTACCTGGGCGTCAGACATGGCGCGTCACCGGAGGCGGCAGCACTCGTCCTTAGTGCTCGACATCACGTGTGCACCGAGTGCGTAAAAGAGTTGACGAACAGGGGTCATCTCACCAATCACCTGCTGACCCACACCAGGGAGAAGCCGGACAAGTGATCAGACTACGGCCAGCGCTTTACCTGTGCGTCAGACATGGCGCGTCACCCGAGGCGGCAGCACTCGTCCGAAAGCGCTCGACGTCACGTGTGCACCGAGTGCGGAAAAGAGTTCCCGAAGATGAGTCATCTCAGCAATCATCTGCTGACCCACACGGGTGAGAAGCCGACCGCCTGCACCGAGTGCGGAATGAGGTTCGCACTGCATGGCCACGCCAGGAAGCACGAGCTGACAGTGCACAATCGCCAGTACCCGCTACACGGCCCGCACTGTGGCAAGGGTATGTGTGTGTTTATATGCATATATGTATGTATATATTTTTCATTACTTGCCTGAAATAAACTTCAAACTTCAAGGGGTGTCTGAGCATGACCGCCCTTAGGATGCCAGTGCGCACTAGTCATCAAGACGAAGACGATGGCGAAGAGAACGACGACGACCAGTGAAGGCAAAATCACCCGGGGGAGGAAGAGTTGGACAACAAACTTTGTACAAGTCAAGGAGCACGGACCAATAAAGAAAATTACAATAAAACCTGGTCGACGTTTTTCGGCAGTTTTACGCAAATAAGCATTGCGGGATTCTGAGAGGCGACAAATTTTTTATATACGAAAAATTTCTTTACCCTCTCCACCCCGTCCCGTCCAGAACAAGAGCAAAGCTTGCGTGAAGACACATGCAAATCGCAAAGTCCCATGAAAGTGAGTAAAAAGAGAATTAAATAAAAAGGGAAACCTTTTATTGGACAGATATTTCTTTTCGGCGAACAATTATGAAATTTGAGGTGACTATATTTGATGCTTTTGTCCCGACAAATTCGTGTAGGTCCTTTTCTAGCTGATAATCAGATCGTGGTTCGGCCCCTAAAGCCCCAGAATTTTCCATTTTTTTAATCCGCACAATTGTAATGTGCCGGGCTACGATTTTCCGATTGACACTATCTCTCTTCCAATCCCGCAGCGATCCGCTTCCATCAAAATATCTCATCGGCCGGCCGATTTGTGCTCTTATACACTTACAATCGAACGTCAATGCCAGTTACTGCAAGGGTTCCATCCCGCCTTTCAACCTTCGTGCTTTGCCCGAAGAGGGGTCATCTCACCAATCCCCTGCTGGTTCACACGAGGGCGAAGCCGCACAAGTGCCCAAACTGCGGCCAGCGCTTACCTGGGCGTCAGACATGGCGCGTCACCGGAGGCGGCAGCACTCGTCCTTAGTGCTCGACATCACGTGTGCACCGAGTGCGTAAAAGAGTTGACGAACAGGGGTCATCTCACCAATCACCTGCTGACCCACACCAGGGAGAAGCCGGACAAGTGATCAGACTATGGCCAGCGCTTTACCTGTGCGTCAGACATGGCGCGTCACCCGAGGCGGCAGCACTCGTCCGAAAGCGCTCGACGTCACGTGTGCACCGAGTGCGGAAAAGAGTTCCCGAAGATGAGTCATCTCAGCAATCATCTGCTGACCCACACGGGTGAGAAGCCGACCGCCTGCACCGAGTGCGGAATGAGGTTCGCACTGCATGGCCACGCCAGGAAGCACGAGCTGACAGTGCACAATCGCCAGTACCCGCTACACGGCCCGCACTGTGGCAAGGGTATGTGTGTGTTTATATGCATATATGTATGTATATATTTTTCATTACTTGCCTGAAATAAACTTCAAGGGGTGTCTGAGCATGACCGCCCTTAGGATGCCAGTGCGCACTAGTCATCAAGACGAAGACGATGGCGAAGAGAACGACGACGACCAGTGAAGGCAAAATCACCCGGGGGAGGAAGGGTTGGACAACAAACTTTGTACAATTCAAGGAGCACGGAGCGATAAAGAAAATTACAATAAAACCTGGTCGACGTTTTTCGGCAGTTTTACGCAAATAAGCATTGCGGGATTCTGAGAGGCGACAAATTTTTTTATATACGAAAAATTTCTTTACCCTCTCCCCCCCGTCCGTCCCGAACAAGAGCAAAGCTTACGTGAAGAGTGCTTACGTTAAGTGCCCCGACAGCAGGCCAGCGCTTTACCTGAGCGTCAGACATGGCGCGTCACCGGAGGCGGCAGCACTCGTCCTTAGTGCTCGACATCACGTGTGCACCGAGTGCGTAAAAGAGTTGACGAACAGGGGTCATCTCACCAATCACCTGCTGACCCACACCAGGGAGAAGCCGGACAAGTGATCAGACTACGGCCAGCGCTTTACCTGTGCGTCAGACATGGCGCGTCACCGGAGGCGGCAGCACTCGTCCGAAAGCGCTCGACGTCACGTGTGCACCGAGTGCGGAAAAGAGTTCCCGAAGATGAGTCATCTCACCAATCATCTGCTGACCCACACGGGTGAGAAGCCGACCGCCTGCACCGAGTGCGGAATGAGGTTCGCACTGCATGGCCACGCCAGGAAGCACGAGCTGACAGTGCACAATCGCCAGTACCCGCTACACGGCCCGCACTGTGGCAAGGGTATGTGTGTGTTTATATGCATATATGTATGTATATATTTTTCATTACTTGCCTGAAATAAACTTCAAACTTCAAGGGGTGTCTGAGCATGACCGCCCTTAGGATGCCAGTGCGCACTAGTCATCAAGACGAAGACGATGGCGAAGAGAACGACGACGACCAGTGAAGGCAAAATCACCCGGGGGAGGAAGAGGTTGGACAACAAACTTTGTACAAGTCAAGGAGCACGGACCAATAAAGAAAATTACAATAAAACCTGGTCGACGTTTTTCGGCAGTTTTACGCAAATAAGCATTGCGGGATTCTGAGAGGCGACAAATTTTTTATATATAAAAAATTTCTTTACCCTCTCCACCCCGCCCGTCCAGAACAAGAGCAAAGCTTGCGTGAAGACACATGCAAATCGCAAAGTCCCATGAAAGTGAGTAAAAAGAGAATTAAATAAAAAGGGAAACCTTTTATTGGACAGATATTTCTTTTCGGCGAACAATTATGAAATTTGAGGTGACTATATTTGATGCTTTTGTCCCGAGAAATTCGTGTAGGTCTTTTTCTAGCTGATAATCAGATCGGTGGTTCGGCCCCTAAAGCCCCAGAATTTTCCATTTTTTTAATCCGCACAATTGTAAATGTGCCGGGCTACGATTTTCCGATTGACACTATCTCTCTTCCAATCCCGCAGCGATCCGCTTCCATCAAAATATCTCATCGGCCGGCCGACTTGTGCTCTTATACACTTACAATCGAACGTCAATGCCAGTTACTGCAAGGGTTCCATCCCGCCTTTCAACCTTCGTGCTTTGCCCGAAGAGGGGTCATCTCACCAATCCCCTGCTGGTTCACACGAGGGCGAAGCCGCACAAGTGCCCAAACTGCGGCCAGCGCTTTACCTGGGCGTCAGACATGGCGCGTCACCGGAGGCGGCAGCACTCGTCCTTAGTGCTCGACATCACGTGTGCACCGAGTGCGTAAAAGAGTTGACGAACACGGGGTCATCTCACCAATCACCTGCTGACCCACACCAGGGAGAAGCCGGACAAGTGATCAGACTACGGCCAGCGCTTTACCTGTGCGTCAGACATGGCGCGTCACCCGAGGCGGCAGCACTCGTCCGAAAGCGCTCGACGTCACGTGTGCACCGAGTGCGGAAAAGAGTTCCCGAAGATGAGTCATCTCAGCAATCATCTGCTGACCCACACGGGTGAGAAGCCGACCGCCTGCACCGAGTGCGGAATGAGGTTCGCACTGCATGGCCACGCCAGGAAGCACGAGCTGACAGTGCACAATCGCCAGTACCCGCTACACGGCCCGCACTGTGGCAAGGGTATGTGTGTGTTTATATGCATATATGTATGTATATATTTTTCATTACTTGCCTGAAATAAACTTCAAACTTCAAGGGGTGTCTGAGCATGACCGCCCTTAGGATGCCAGTGCGCACTAGTCATCAAGACGAAGACGATGGCGAAGAGAACGACGACGACCAGTGAAGGCAAAATCACCCGGGGGAGGAAGAGTTGGACAACAAACTTTGTACAAGTCAAGGAGCACGGACCAATAAAGAAAATTACAATAAAACCTGGTCGACGTTTTTCGGCAGTTTTACGCAAATAAGCATTGCGGGATTCTGAGAGGCGACAAATTTTTTATATATAAAAAATTTCTTTACCCTCTCCACCCCGCCCGTCCAGAACAAGAGCAAAGCTTGCGTGAAGACACATGCAAATCGCAAAGTCCCATGAAAGTGAGTAAAAAGAGAATTAAATAAAAAGGGAAACCTTTTATTGGACAGATATTTCTTTTCGGCGAACAATTATGAAATTTGAGGTGACTATATTTGATGCTTTTGTCCCGAGAAATTCGTGTAGGTCTTTTTCTAGCTGATAATCAGATCGTGGTTCGGCCCCTAAAGCCCCAGAATTTTCCATTTTTTTAATCCGCACAATTGTAAATGTACCGGGCTACGATTTTCCGATTGACACTATCTCTCTTCCAATCCCGCAGCGATCCGCTTCCATCAAAATATCTCATCGGCCGGCCGATTTGTGCTCTTATACACTTACAATCGAACGTCAATGCCAGTTACTGCAAGGGTTCCATCCCGCCTTTCAACCTTCGTGCTTTGCCCGAAGAGGGGTCATCTCACCAATCCCCTGCTGGTTCACACGAGGGCGAAGCCGCACAAGTGCCCAAACTGCGGCCAGCGCTTTACCTGGGCGTCAGACATGGCGCGTCACCGGAGGCGGCAGCACTCGTCCTTAGTGCTCGACATCACGTGTGCACCGAGTGCGTAAAAGAGTTGACGAACAGGGGTCATCTCACCAATCACCTGCTGACCCACACCAGGGAGAAGCCGGACAAGTGATCAGACTATGGCCAGCGCTTTACCTGTGCGTCAGACATGGCGCGTCACCCGAGGCGGCAGCACTCGTCCGAAAGCGCTCGACGTCACGTGTGCACCGAGTGCGGAAAAGAGTTCCCGAAGATGAGTCATCTCAGCAATCATCTGCTGACCCACACGGGTGAGAAGCCGACCGCCTGCACCGAGTGCGGAATGAGGTTCGCACTGCATGGCCACGCCAGGAAGCACGAGCTGACAGTGCACAATCGCCAGTACCCGCTACACGGCCCGCACTGTGGCAAGGGTATGTGTGTGTTTATATGCATATATGTATGTATATATTTTTCATTACTTGCCTGAAATAACTCAAACTTCAAGGGGTGTCTGAGCATGACCGCCCTTAGGATGCCAGTGCGCACTAGTCATCAAGACGAAGACGATGGCGAAGAGAACGACGACGACCAGTGAAGCAAAATCACCCGGGGGAGGAAGGGTTGGACAACAAACTTTGTACAATTCAAGGATCACGGAGCGATAAACAAAATTACAATAAAACCTGGTCGACGTTTTTCGGCAGTTTTATGCAAATAAGCATTGCCGGATTCTGAGAGGCGACAAATTTTTTTATATACGAAAAATTTCTTTACCCTCTCCCCCCCGTCCGTCCCGAACAAGAGCAAAGCTTACGTGAAGAGTGCTTACGTGAAGTGCCCCGACAGCGGCCAGCGCTTTACCTGAGCATCAGACATGGCGCGTCACCGGAGGCGGCAGCACTCGTCCGAAAGCGCTCGACGTCACGTGTGCACCGAGTGCGGAAAAGAGTTCCCGAAGATGAGTCATCTCACCAATCATCTGCTGACCCACACGGGTGAGAAGCCGACCGCCTGCACCGAGTGCGGAATGAGGTTCGCACTGCATGGCCACGCCAGGAAGCACGAGCTGACAGTGCACAATCGCCAGTACCCGCTACACGGCCCGCACTGTGGCAAGGGTATGTGTGTGTTTATATGCATATATGTATGTATATATTTTTCATTACTTGCCTGAAATAAACTTCAAACTTCAAGGGGTGTCTGAGCATGACCGCCCTTAGGATGCCAGTGCGCACTAGTCATCAAGACGAAGACGATGGCGAAGACAACGACGACGACCAGTGAAGGCAAAATCACCCGGGGGAGAAAGGGTTTTACAACAAACTTTGGACAAGCCAAGGAGCACGGAGCGATACAGAAAGTTGCAATAAAACTGGTCAACGTCTTTGGCCAGTTTTACGCAAATAAGTATTGCGGGATTCTGCAGAGGCGACAAATTGTGTTATAAATGAAAAGTTTATTTACCCTCTCCACCCCGCCCGTCCAGAACAAGAGCAAAGCTTGCGTGAAGACACATGCAAATCGCAAAGTCCCATGAAAGTGAGTAAAAGAGAATTAAATAAAAAGGGAAACCTTTTATTGGACAGATATTTCTTTTCGGCGAACAATTATGAAATTTGAGGTGACTATATTTGATGCTTTTGTCCCGAGAAATTCGTGTAGGTCTTTTTCTAGCTGATAATCAGATCGTGGTTCGGCCCCTAAAGCCCCAGAATTTTCCTTTTTTTTTAATCCGCACAATTGTAAATGTGCCGGGCTACGATTTTTCCGATTGACACTATCTCTCTTCCAATCCCGCAGCGATCCGCTTCCATCAAAATATCTCATCGGCCGACCGATTTGTGCTCTTATACACTTACAATCGAACGTCAATGCCAGTTACTGCAAGGGTTCCATCCCGCCTTTCAACCTTCGTGCTTTGCCCGAAGAGGGGTCATCTCACCAATCCCCTGCTGGTTCACACGAGGGCGAAGCCGCACAAGTGCCCAAACTGCGGCCAGCGCTTTACCTGGGCGTCAGACATGGCGCGTCACCGGAGGCGGCAGCACTCGTCCTTAGTGCTCGACATCACGTGTGCACCGAGTGCGTAAAAGAGTTGACGAACAGGGGTCATCTCACCAATCACCTGCTGACCCACACCAGGGAGAAGCCGGACAAGTGATCAGACTATGGCCAGCGCTTTACCTGTGCGTCAGACATGGCGCGTCACCCGAGGCGGCAGCACTCGTCCGAAAGCGCTCGACGTCACGTGTGCACCGAGTGCGGAAAAGAGTTCCCGAAGATGAGTCATCTCAGCAATCATCTGCTGACCCACACGGGTGAGAAGCCGACCGCCTGCACCGAGTGCGGAATGAGGTTCGCACTGCATGGCCACGCCAGGAAGCACGAGCTGACAGTGCACAATCGCCAGTACCCGCTACACGGCCCGCACTGTGGCAAGGGTATGTGTGTGTTTATATGCATATATGTATGTAGATATTTTTCATTACTTGCCTGAAATAAACTTCAAACTTCAAGGGGTGTCTGAGCATGACCGCCCTTAGGATGCCAGTGCGCACTAGTCATCAAGACGAAGACGATGGCGAAGAGAACGACGACGACCAGTGAAGGCAAAATCACCCGGGGGAGGAAGAGTTGGACAACAAACTTTGTACAAGTCAAGGAGCAGGGACCAATAAAGAAAATTACAATAAAACCTGGTCGACGTTTTTCGGCAGTTTTACGCAAATAAGCATTGCGGGATTCTGAGAGGCGACAAATTTTTTATATATAAAAAATTTCTTTACCCTCTCCACCCCGCCCGTCCAGAACAAGAGCAAAGCTTGCGTGAAGACACATGCAAATCGCAAAGTCCCATGAAAGTGAGTAAAAAGAGAATTAAATAAAAGGGAAACCTTTTATTGGACAGATATTTCTTTTCGGCGAACAATTATGAAATTTGAGGTGACTATATTTGATGCTTTTGTCCCGAGAAATTCGTGTAGGTCTTTTTCTAGCTGATAATCAGATGGTGGTTCGGCCCCTAAAGCCCCAGAATTTTCCATTTTTTTTAATCCGCACAATTGTAAATGTGCCGGGCTACGATTTTCCGATTGACACTATCTCTCTTCCAATCCCGCAGCGATCCGCTTCCATCAAAATATCTCATCGGCCGGCCGACTTGTGCTCTTATACACTTACAATCGAACGTCAATGCCAGTTACTGCAAGGGTTCCATCCCGCCTTTCAACCTTCGTGCTTTGCCCGAAGAGGGGTCATCTCACCAATCCCCTGCTGGTTCACACGAGGGCGAAGCCGCACAAGTGCCCAAACTGCGGCCAGCGCTTTACCTGGGCGTCAGACATGGCGCGTCACCGGAGGCGGCAGCACTCGTCCTTAGTGCTCGACATCACGTGTGCACCGAGTGCGTAAAAGAGTTGACGAACACGGCTCATCTCACCAATCACCTGCTGACCCACACCAGGGAGAAGCCGGACAAGTGATCAGACTACGGCCAGCGCTTTACCTGTGCGTCAGACATGGCGCGTCACCCGAGGCGGCAGCACTCGTCCGAAAGCGCTCGACGTCACGTGTGCACCGAGTGCGGAAAAGAGTTCCCGAAGATGAGTCATCTCAGCAATCATCTGCTGACCCACACGGGTGAGAAGCCGACCGCCTGCACCGAGTGCGGAATGAGGTTCGCACTGCATGGCCACGCCAGGAAGCACGAGCTGACAGTGCACAATCGCCAGTACCCGCTACACGGCCCGCACTGTGGCAAGGGTATGTGTGTGTTTATATGCATATATGTATGTATATATTTTTCATTACTTGCCTGAAATAAACTTCAAACTTCAAGGGGTGTCTGAGCATGACCGCCCTTAGGATGCCAGTGCGCACTAGTCATCAAGACGAAGACGATGGCGAAGAGAACGACGACGACCAGTGAAGGCAAAATCACCCGGGGGAGGAAGAGTTGGACAACAAACTTTGTACAAGTCAAGGAGCACGGACCAATAAAGAAAATTACAATAAAACCTGGTCGACGTTTTTCGGCAGTTTTACGCAAATAAGCATTGCGGGATTCTGAGAGGCGACAAATTTTTTATATATATAAAAATTTATTTACCCTCTCCACCCCGCCCGTCCAGAACAAGAGCAAAGCTTGCGTGAAGACACATGCAAATCGCAAAGTCCCATGAAAGTGAGTAAAAAGAGAATTAAATAAAAAGGGAAACCTTTTATTGGACAGATATTTCTTTTCGGCGAACAATTATGAAATTTGAGGTGACTATATTTGATGCTTTTGTCCCGAGAAATTCGTGTAGGTCTTTTTCTAGCTGATAATCAGATCGTGGTTCGGCCCCTAAAGCCCCAGAATTTTCCATTTTTTTAATCCGCACAATTGTAAATGTGCCGGGCTACGATTTTCCGATTGACACTATCTCTCTTCCAATCCCGCAGCGATCCGCTTCCATCAAAATATCTCATCGGCCGGCCGATTTGTGCTCTTATACACTTACAATCGAACGTCAATGCCAGTTACTGCAAGGGTTCCATCCCGCCTTTCAACCTTCGTGCTTTGCCCGAAGAGGGGTCATCTCACCAATCCCCTGCTGGTTCACACGAGGGCGAAGCCGCACAAGTGCCCAAACTGCGGCCAGCGCTTTACCTGGGCGTCAGACATGGCGCGTCACCGGAGGCGGCAGCACTCGTCCTTAGTGCTCGACATCACGTGTGTACCGAGTGCGTAAAAGAGTTGACGAACAGGGGTCATCTCACCAATCACCTGCTGACCCACACCAGGGAGAAGCCGGACAAGTGATCAGACTATGGCCAGCGCTTTACCTGTGCGTCAGACATGGCGCGTCACCCGAGGCGGCAGCACTCGTCCGAAAGCGCTCGACGTCACGTGTGCACCGAGTGCGGAAAAGAGTTCCCGAAGATGAGTCATCTCAGCAATCATCTGCTGACCCACACGGGTGAGAAGCCGACCGCCTGCACCGAGTGCGGAATGAGGTTCGCACTGCATGGCCACGCCAGGAAGCACGAGCTGACAGTGCACAATCGCCAGTACCCGCTACACGGCCCGCACTGTGGCAAGGGTATGTGTGTGTTTATATGCATATATGTATGTATATATTTTTCATTACTTGCCTGAAATAAACTTCAAACTTCAAGGGGTGTCTGAGCATGACCGCCCTTAGGATGCCAGTGCGCACTAGTCATCAAGACGAAGACGATGGCGAAGAGAACGACGACGACCAGTGAAGCAAAATCACCCGGGGAGGAAGGGTTGGACAACAAACTTTGTACAATTCAAGGATCACGGAGCGATAAAGAAAATTACAATAAAACCTGGTCGACGTTTTTCGGCAGTTTTACGCAAATAAGCATTGCCGGATTCTGAGAGGCGACAAATTTTTTTATATACGAAAAATTTCTTTACCCTCTCCCCCCCGTCCGTCCCGAACAAGAGCAAAGCTTACGTGAAGAGTGCTTACGTGAAGTGCCCCGACAGCGGCCAGCGCTTTACCTGAGCATCAGACATGGCGCGTCACCGGAGGCGGCAGCACTCGTCCGAAGCGCTCGACGTCACGTGTGCACCGAGTGCGGAAAAGAGTTCCCGAAGATGAGTCATCTCACCAATCATCTGCTGACCCACACGGGTGAGAAGCCGACCGCCTGCACCGAGTGCGGAATGAGGTTCGCACTGCATGGCCACGCCAGGAAGCACGAGCTGACAGTGCACAATCGCCAGTACCCGCTACACGGCCCGCACTGTGGCAAGGGTATGTGTGTGTTTATATGCATATATGTATGTATATATTTTTCATTACTTGCCTGAAATAAACTTCAAACTTCAAGGGGTGTCTGAGCATGACCGCCCTTAGGATGCCAGTGCGCACTAGTCATCAAGACGAAGACGATGGCGAAGACAACGACGACGACCAGTGAAGGCAAAATCACCCGGGGGAGAAAGGGTTTTACAACAAACTTTGGACAAGCCAAGGAGCACGGAGCGATACAGAAAGTTGCAATAAAACTGGTCGACGTCTTTGGCCAGTTTTACGCAAATAAGTATTGCGGGATTCTGCAGAGGCGACAAATTGTGTTATAAATGAAAAGTTTATTTACCCTCTCCACCCCGCCCGTCCAGAACAAGAGCAAAGCTTGCGTGAAGACACATGCAAATCGCAAAGTCCCATGAAAGTGAGTAAAAAGAGAATTAAATAAAAAGGGAAACCTTTTATTGGACAGATATTTCTTTTCGGCGAACAATTATGAAATTTGAGGTGACTATATTGATGCTTTTGTCCCGAGAAATTCGTGTAGGTCTTTTTCTAGCTGATAATCAGATGGTGGTTCGGCCCCTAAAGCCCCAGAATTTTCCATTTTTTTAATCCGCACAATTGTAAATGTGCCGGGCTACGATTTTCCGATTGACACTATCTCTCTTCCAATCCCGCAGCGATCCGCTTCCATCAAAATATCTCATCGGCCGGCCGATTTGTGCTCTTATACACTTACAATCGAACGTCAATGCCAGTTACTGCAAGGGTTCCATCCCGCCTTTCAACCTTCGTGCTTTGCCCGAAGAGGGGTCATCTCACCAATCCCCTGCTGGTTCACACGAGGGCGAAGCCGCACAAGTGCCCAAACTGCGGCCAGCGCTTTACCTGGGCGTCAGACATGGCGCGTCACCGGAGGCGGCAGCACTCGTCCTTAGTGCTCGACATCACGTGTGCACCGAGTGCGTAAAAGAGTTGACGAACAGGGGTCATCTCACCAATCACCTGCTGACCCACACCAGGGAGAAGCCGGACAAGTGATCAGACTATGGCCAGCGCTTTACCTGTGCGTCAGACATGGCGCGTCACCCGAGGCGGCAGCACTCGTCCGAAAGCGCTCGACGTCACGTGTGCACCGAGTGCGGAAAAGAGTTCCCGAAGATGAGTCATCTCAGCAATCATCTGCTGACCCACACGGGTGAGAAGCCGACCGCCTGCACCGAGTGCGGAATGAGGTTCGCACTGCATGGCCACGCCAGGAAGCACGAGCTGACAGTGCACAATCGCCAGTACCCGCTACACGGCCCGCACTGTGGCAAGGGTATGTGTGTGTTTATATGCATATATGTATGTATATATTTTTCATTACTTGCCTGAAATAAACTTCAAGGGGTGTCTGAGCATGACCGCCCTTAGGATGCCAGTGCGCACTAGTCATCAAGACGAAGACGATGGCGAAGAGAACGACGACGACCAGTGAAGGCAAAATCACCCGGGGGAGGAAGGGTTGGACAACAAACTTTGTACAATTCAAGGAGCACGGAGCGATAAAGAAAATTACAATAAAACCTGGTCGACGTTTTTCGGCAGTTTTACGCAAATAAGCATTGCGGGATTCTGAGAGGCGACAAATTTTTTATATACGAAAAATTTATTTACCCTCTCCCCCCCGTCCGTCCCGAACAAGAGCAAAGCTTACGTGAAGAGTGCTTACGTTAAGTGCCCCGACAGCGGCCAGCGCTTTACCTGAGCGTCAGACATGGCGCGTCACCGGAGGCGGCAGCATTCGTCCTTAGTGCTCGACATCACGTGTGCACCGAGTGCGTAAAAGAGTTGACGAACAGGGGTCATCTCACCAATCACCTGCTGACCCACACCAGGGAGAAGCCGGACAAGTGATCAGACTACGGCCAGCGCTTTACCTGTGCGTCAGACATGGCGCGTCACCGGAGGCGGCAGCACTCGTCCGAAAGCGCTCGACGTCACGTGTGCACCGAGTGCGGAAAAGAGTTCCCGAAGATGAGTCATCTCACCAATCATCTGCTGACCCACACGGGTGAGAAGCCGACGCCTGCACCGAGTGCGGAATGAGGTTCGCACTGCATGGCCACGCCAGGAAGCACGAGCTGACAGTGCACAATCGCCAGTACCCGCTACACGGCCCGCACTGTGGCAAGGGTATGTGTGTGTTTATATGCATATATGTATGTAGATATTTTTCATTACTTGCCTGAAATAAACTTCAAACTTCAAGGGGTGTCTGAGCATGACCGCCCTTAGGATGCCAGTGCGCACTAGTCATCAAGACGAAGACGATGGCGAAGAGAACGACGACGACCAGTGAAGGCAAAATCACCCGGGGGAGGAAGAGTTGGACAACAAACTTTGTACAAGTCAAGGAGCACGGACCAATAAAGAAAATTACAATAAAACCTGGTCGACGTTTTTCGGCAGTTTACGCAAATAAGCATTGCGGGATTCTGAGAGGCGACAAATTTTTTATATATAAAAAATTTCTTTACCCTCTCCACCCCGCCCGTCCAGAACAAGAGCAAAGCTTGCGTGAAGACACATGCAAATCGCAAAGTCCCATGAAAGTGAGTAAAAAGAGAATTAAATAAAAAGGGAAACCTTTTATTGGACAGATATTTCTTTTCGGCGAACAATTATGAAATTTGAGGTGACTATATTTGATGCTTTTGTCCCGAGAAATTCGTGTAGGTCTTTTTCTAGCTGATAATCAGATGGTGGTTCGGCCCCTAAAGCCCCAGAATTTTCCATTTTTTTAATCCGCACAATTGTAAATGTGCCGGGCTACGATTTTCCGATTGACACTATCTCTCTTCCAATCCCGCAGCGATCCGCTTCCATCAAAATATCTCATCGGCCGGCCGACTTGTGCTCTTATACACTTACAATCGAACGTCAATGCCAGTTACTGCAAGGGTTCCATCCCGCCTTTCAACCTTCGTGCTTTGCCCGAAGAGGGGTCATCTCACCAATCCCCTGCTGGTTCACACGAGGGCGAAGCCGCACAAGTGCCCAAACTGCGGCCAGCGCTTTACCTGGGCGTCAGACATGGCGCGTCACCGGAGGCGGCAGCACTCGTCCTTAGTGCTCGACATCACGTGTGCACCGAGTGCGTAAAAGAGTTGACGAACAGGGGTCATCTCACCAATCACCTGCTCACCCACACCAGGGAGAAGCCGGACAAGTGATCAGACTATGGCCAGCGCTTTACCTGTGCGTCAGACATGGCGCGTCACCCGAGGCGGCAGCACTCGTCCGAAAGCGCTCGACGTCACGTGTGCACCGAGTGCGGAAAAGAGTTCCCGAAGATGAGTCATCTCAGCAATCATCTGCTGACCCACACGGGTGAGAAGCCGACCGCCTGCACCGAGTGCGGAATGAGGTTCGCACTGCATGGCCACGCCAGGAAGCACGAGCTGACAGTGCACAATCGCCAGTACCCGCTACACGGCCCGCACTGTGGCAAGGGTATGTGTGTGTTTATATGCATATATGTATGTATATATTTTTCATTACTTGCCTGAAATAAACTTCAAGGGGTGTCTGAGCATGACCGCCCTTAGGATGCCAGTGCGCACTAGTCATCAAGACGAAGACGATGGCGAAGAGAACGACGACGACCAGTGAAGGCAAAATCACCCGGGGGAGGAAGGGTTGGACAACAAACTTTGTACAATTCAAGGAGCACGGAGCGATAAAGAAAATTACAATAAAACCTGGTCGACGTTTTTCGGCAGTTTTACGCAAATAAGCATTGCGGGATTCTGAGAGGCGACAAATTTTTTTATATACGAAAAATTTCTTTACCCTCTACCCCCCGTCCGTCCCGAACAAGAGCAAAGCTTACGTGAAGAGTGCTTACGTTAAGTGCCCCGACAGCGGCCAGCGCTTTACCTGAGCGTCAGACATGGCGCGTCACCGGAGGCGGCAGCATTCGTCCTTAGTGCTCGACATCACGTGTGCACCGAGTGCGTAAAAGAGTTGACGAACAGGGGTCATCTCACCAATCACCTGCTGACCCACACCAGGGAGAAGCCGGACAAGTGATCAGACTACGGCCAGCGCTTTACCTGTGCGTCAGACATGGCGCGTCACCGGAGGCGGCAGCACTCGTCCGAAAGCGCTCGACGTCACGTGTGCACCGAGTGCGGAAAAGAGTTCCCGAAGATGAGTCATCTCACCAATCATCTGCTGACCCACACGGGTGAGAAGCCGACGCCTGCACCGAGTGCGGAATGAGGTTCGCACTGCATGGCCACGCCAGGAAGCACGAGCTGACAGTGCACAATCGCCAGTACCCGCTACACGGCCCGCACTGTGGCAAGGGTATGTGTGTGTTTATATGCATATATGTATGTATATATTTTTCATTACTTGCCTGAAATAAACTTCAAACTTCAAGGGGTGTCTGAGCATGACCGCCCTTAGGATGCCAGTGCGCACTAGTCATCAAGACGAAGACGATGGCGAAGAGAACGACGACGACCAGTGAAGGCAAAATCACCCGGGGGAGGAAGAGTTGGACAACAAACTTTGTACAAGTCAAGGAGCACGGACCAATAAAGAAATTACAATAAAACCTGGTCGACGTTTTTCGGCAGTTTTACGCAAATAAGCATTGCGGGATTCTGAGAGGCGACAAATTTTTTATATATAAAAATTTCTTTACCCTCTCCACCCCGCCCGTCCAGAACAAGAGCAAAGCTTGCGTGAAGACACATGCAAATCGCAAAGTCCCATGAAAGTGAGTAAAAAGAGAATTAAATAAAAAGGGAAACCTTTTATTGGACAGATATTTCTTTTCGGCGAACAATTATGAAATTTGAGGTGACTATATTTGATGCTTTTGTCCCGAGAAATTCGTGTAGGTCTTTTTCTAGCTGATAATCAGATGGTGGTTCGGCCCCTAAAGCCCCAGAATTTTCCATTTTTTTAATCCGCACAATTGTAAATGTGCCGGGCTACGATTTTCCGATTGACACTATCTCTCTTCCAATCCCGCAGCGATCCGCTTCCATCAAAATATCTCATCGGCCGGCCGACTTGTGCTCTTATACACTTACAATCGAACGTCAATGCCAGTTACTGCAAGGGTTACATCCCGCCTTTCAACCTTCGTGCTTTGCCCGAAGAGGGGTCATCTCACCAATCCCCTGCTGGTTCACACGAGGGCGAAGCCGCACAAGTGCCCAAACTGCGGCCAGCGCTTTACCTGGGCGTCAGACATGGCGCGTCACCGGAGGCGGCAGCACTCGTCCTTAGTGCTCGACATCACGTGTGCACCGAGTGCGTAAAAGAGTTGACGAACAGGGGTCATCTCACCAATCACCTGCTGACCCACACCAGGGAGAAGCCGGACAAGTGATCAGACTATGGCCAGCGCTTTACCCGTGCGTCAGACATGGCGCGTCACCCGAGGCGGCAGCACTCGTCCGAAAGCGCTCGACGTCACGTGTGCACCGAGTGCGGAAAAGAGTTCCCGAAGATGAGTCATCTCAGCAATCATCTGCTGACCCACACGGGTGAGAAGCCGACCGCCTGCACCGAGTGCGGAATGAGGTTCGCACTGCATGGCCACGCCAGGAAGCACGAGCTGACAGTGCACAATCGCCAGTACCCGCTACACGGCCCGCACTGTGGCAAGGGTATGTGTGTGTTTATATGCATATATGTATGTATATATTTTTCATTACTTGCCTGAAATAAACTTCAAGGGGTGTCTGAGCATGACCGCCCTTAGGATGCCAGTGCGCACTAGTCATCAAGACGATGACGATGGCGAAGAGAACGACGACGACCAGTGAAGGCAAAATCACCCGGGGGAGGAAGGGTTGGACAACAAACTTTGGACAAGCCAAGGAGCACGGAGCGATACAGAAAGTTGCAATAAAAACTGGTCAACGTCTTTGGCCAGTTTTACGCAAATAAGTATTGCGGGATTCTGCAGAGGCGACAAATTGTGTTATAAATGAAAAATTTATTTACCCTCTCCACCCCGCCCGTCCAGAACAAGAGCAAAGCTTGCGTGAAGACACATGCAAATCGCAAAGTCCCATGAAAGTGAGTAAAAAGAGAATTAAATAAAAAGGGAAACCTTTTATTGGACCGATATTTCTTTTCGGCGAACAATTATGAAATTTGAGGTGACTATATTTGATGCTTTTGTCCCGAGAAATTCGTGTAGGTCTTTTTCTAGCTGATAATCAGATCGTGGTTCGGCCCCTAAAGCCCCAGAATTTTCCTTTTTTTTTTAATCCGCACAATTGTAAATGTGCCGGGCTACGATTTTCCGATTGACACTATCTCTCTTCCAATCCCGCAGCGATCCGCTTCCATCAAAATATCTCATCGGCCGACCGATTTGTGCTCTTATACACTTACAATCGAACGTCAATGCCAGTTACTGCAAGGGTTCCATCCCGCCTTTCAACCTTCGTGCTTTGCCCGAAGAGGGGTCATCTCACCAATCCCCTGCTGGTTCACACGAGGGCGAAGCCGCACAAGTGCCCAAACTGCGGCCAGCGCTTTACCTGGGCGTCAGACATGGCGCGTCACCGGAGGCGGCAGCACTCGTCCTTAGTGCTCGACATCACGTGTGCACCGAGTGCGTAAAAGAGTTGACGAACAGGGGTCATCTCACCAATCACCTGCTGACCCACACCAGGGAGAAGCCGGACAAGTGATCAGACTATGGCCAGCGCTTTACCTGTGCGTCAGACATGGCGCGTCACCCGAGGCGGCAGCACTCGTCCAAAAGCGCTCGACGTCACGTGTGCACCGAGTGCGGAAAAGAGTTCCCGAAGATGAGTCATCTCAGCAATCATCTGCTGACCCACACGGGTGAGAAGCCGACCGCCTGCACCGAGTGCGGAATGAGGTTCGCACTGCATGGCCACGCCAGGAAGCACGAGCTGACAGTGCACAATCGCCAGTACCCGCTACACGGCCCGCACTGTGGCAAGGGTATGTGTGTGTTTATATGCATATATGTATGTAGATATTTTTCATTACTTGCCTGAAATAAACTTCAAACTTCAAGGGGTGTCTGAGCATGACCGCCCTTAGGATGCCAGTGCGCACTAGTCATCAAGACGAAGACGATGGCGAAGAGAACGACGACGACCAGTGAAGGCAAAATCACCCGGGGGAGGAAGAGTTGGACAACAAACTTTGTACAAGTCAAGGAGCAGGGACCAATAAAGAAAATTACAATAAAACCTGGTCGACGTTTTTCGGCAGTTTTACGCAAATAAGCATTGCGAGATTCTGAGAGGCGACAAATTTTTTATATATAAAAAATTTCTTTACCCTCTCCACCCCGCCCGTCCAGAACAAGAGCAAAGCTTGCGTGAAGACACATGCAAATCGCAAAGTCCCATGAAAGTGAGTAAAAAGAGAATTAAATAAAAAGGGAAACCTTTTATTGGACAGATATTTCTTTTCGGCGAACAATTATGAAATTTGAGGTGACTATATTTGATGCTTTGTCCCGAGAAATTCGTGTAGGTCTTTTTCTAGCTGATAATCAGATGGTGGTTCGGCCCCTAAAGCCCCAGAATTTTCCATTTTTTTAATCCGCACAATTGTAAATGTGCCGGGCTACGATTTTCCGATTGACACTATCTCTCTTCCAATCCCGCAGCGATCCGCTTCCATCAAAATATCTCATCGGCCGGCCGATTTGTGCTCTTATACACTTACAATCGAACGTCAATGCCAGTTACTGCAAGGGTTCCATCCCGCCTTTCAACCTTCGTGCTTTGCCCGAAGAGGGGTCATCTCACCAATCCCCTGCTGGTTCACACGAGGGCGAAGCCGCACAAGTGCCCAAACTGCGGCCAGCGCTTTACCTGGGCGTCAGACATGGCGCGTCACCGGAGGCGGCAGCACTCGTCCTTAGTGCTCGACATCACGTGTGCACCGAGTGCGTAAAAGAGTTGACGAACAGGGGTCATCTCACCAATCACCTGCTGACCCACACCAGGGAGAAGCCGGACAAGTGATCAGACTATGGCCAGCGCTTTACCTGTGCGTCAGACATGGCGCGTCACCCGAGGCGGCAGCACTCGTCCGAAAGCGCTCGACGTCACGTGTGCACCGAGTGCGGAAAAGAGTTCCCGAAGATGAGTCATCTCAGCAATCATCTGCTGACCCACACGGGTGAGAAGCCGACCGCCTGCACCGAGTGCGGAATGAGGTTCGCACTGCATGGCCACGCCAGGAAGCACGAGCTGACAGTGCACAATCGCCAGTACCCGCTACACGGCCCGCACTGTGGCAAGGGTATGTGTGTGTTTATATGCATATATGTATGTATATATTTTTCATTACTTGCCTGAAATAAACTTCAAGGGGTGTCTGAGCATGACCGCCCTTAGGATGCCAGTGCGCACTAGTCATCAAGACGAAGACGATGGCGAAGAGAACGACGACGACCAGTGAAGGCAAAATCACCCGGGGGAGGAAGGGTTGGACAACAAACTTTGTACAATTCAAGGAGCACGGAGCGATAAAGAAAATTACAATAAAACCTGGTCGACGTTTTTCGGCAGTTTTACGCAAATAAGCATTGCGGGATTCTGAGAGGCGACAATTTTTTTTATATACGAAAAATTTCTTTACCCTCTCCCCCCCGTCCGTCCCGAACAAGAGCAAAGCTTACGTGAAGAGTGCTTACGTTAAGTGCCCCGACAGCGGCCAGCGCTTTACCTGAGCGTCAGACATGGCGCGTCACCGGAGGCGGCAGCATTCGTCCTTAGTGCTCGACATCACGTGTGCACCGAGTGCGTAAAAGAGTTGACGAACAGGGGTCATCTCACCAATCACCTGCTGACCCACACCAGGGAGAAGCCGGACAAGTGATCAGACTACGGCCAGCGCTTTACCTGTGCGTCAGACATGGCGCGTCACCGGAGGCGGCAGCACTCGTCCGAAAGCGCTCGACGTCACGTGTGCACCGAGTGCGGAAAAGAGTTCCCGAAGATGAGTCATCTCACCAATCATCTGCTGACCCACACGGGTGAGAAGCCGACGCCTGCACCGAGTGCGGAATGAGGTTCGCACTGCATGGCCACGCCAGGAAGCACGAGCTGACAGTGCACAATCGCCAGTACCCGCTACACGGCCCGCACTGTGGCAAGGGTATGTGTGTGTTTATATGCATATATGTATGTAGATATTTTTCATTACTTGCCTGAAATAAACTTCAAACTTCAAGGGGTGTCTGAGCATGACCGCCCTTAGGATGCCAGTGCGCACTAGTCATCAAGACGAAGACGATGGCGAAGAGAACGACGACGACCAGTGAAGGCAAAATCACCCGGGGGAGGAAGAGTTGGACAACAAACTTTGTACAAGTCAAGGAGCACGGACCAATAAAGAAAATTACAATAAAACCTGGTCGACGTTTTTCGGCAGTTTTACGCAAATAAGCATTGCGGGATTCTGAGAGGCGACAAATTTTTTATATATAAAAAATTTCTTTACCCTCTCCACCCCGCCCGTCCAGAACAAGAGCAAAGCTTGCGTGAAGACACATGCAAATCGCAAAGTCCCATGAAAGTGAGTAAAAAGAGAATTAAATAAAAAGGGAAACCTTTTATTGGACAGATATTTCTTTTCGGCGAACAATTATGAAATTTGAGGTGACTATATTTGATGCTTTTGTCCCGAGAAATTCGTGTAGGTCTTTTTCTAGCTGATAATCAGATGGTGGTTCGGCCCCTAAAGCCCCAGAATTTTCCATTTTTTTAATCCGCACAATTGTAAATGTGCCGGGCTACGATTTTCCGATTGACACTATCTCTCTTCCAATCCCGCAGCGATCCGCTTCCATCAAAATATCTCATCGGCCGGCCGACTTGTGCTCTTATACACTTACAATCGAACGTCAATACCAGTTACTGCAAGGGTTACATCCCGCCTTTCAACCTTCGTGCTTTGCCCGAAGAGGGGTCATCTCACCAATCCCCTGCTGGTTCACACGAGGGCGAAGCCGCACAAGTGCCCAAACTGCGGCCAGCGCTTTACCTGGGCGTCAGACATGGCGCGTCACCGGAGGCGGCAGCACTCGTCCTTAGTGCTCGACATCACGTGTGCACCGAGTGCGTAAAAGAGTTGACGAACAGGGGTCATCTCACCAATCACCTGCTGACCCACACCAGGGAGAAGCCGGACAAGTGATCAGACTATGGCCAGCGCTTTACCCGTGCGTCAGACATGGCGCGTCACCCGAGGCGGCAGCACTCGTCCGAAAGCGCTCGACGTCACGTGTGCACCGAGTGCGGAAAAGAGTTCCCGAAGATGAGTCATCTCAGCAATCATCTGCTGACCCACACGGGTGAGAAGCCGACCGCCTGCACCGAGTGCGGAATGAGGTTCGCACTGCATGGCCACGCCAGGAAGCACGAGCTGACAGTGCACAATCGCCAGTACCCGCTACACGGCCCGCACTGTGGCAAGGGTATGTGTGTGTTTATATGCATATATGTATGTATATATTTTTCATTACTTGCCTGAAATAAACTTCAAGGGGTGTCTGAGCATGACCGCCCTTAGGATGCCAGTGCGCACTAGTCATCAAGACGATGACGATGGCGAAGAGAACGACGACGACCAGTGAAGGCAAAATCACCCGGGGGAGGAAGGGTTGGACAACAAACTTTGTACAATTCAAGGAGCACGGAGCGATAAAGAAAATTACAATAAAACCTGGTCGACGTTTTTCGGCAGTTTTACGCAAATAAGCATTGCGGGATTCTGAGAGGCGACAAATTTTTTTATATACGAAAAATTTCTTTACCCTCTCCCCCCCGTCCGTCCCGAACAAGAGCAAAGCTTACGTGAAGAGTGCTTACGTTAAGTGCCCCGACAGCGGCCAGCGCTTTACCTGAGCGTCAGACATGGCGCGTCACCGGAGGCGGCAGCACTCGTCCTTAGTGCTCGACATCACGTGTGCACCGAGTGCGTAAAAGAGTTGACGAACACGGGTCATCTCACCAATCACCTGCTGACCCACACCAGGGAGAAGCCGGACAAGTGATCAGACTACGGCCAGCGCTTTACCTGTGCGTCAGACATGGCGCGTCACCGGAGGCGGCAGCACTCGTCCGAAAGCGCTCGACGTCACGTGTGCACCGAGTGCGGAAAAGAGTTCCCGAAGATGAGTCATCTCACCAATCATCTGCTGACCCACACGGGTGAGAAGCCGACCGCCTGCACCGAGTGCGGAATGAGGTTCGCACTGCATGGCCACGCCAGGAAGCACGAGCTGACAGTGCACAATCGCCAGTACCCGCTACACGTCCCGCACTGTGGCAAGGGTATGTGTGTGTTTATATGCATATATGTATGTATATATTTTTCATTACTTGCCTGAAATAAACTTCAAACTTCAAGGGGTGTCTGAGCATGACCGCCCTTAGGATGCCAGTGCGCACTAGTCATCAAGACGAAGACGATGGCGAAGACAACGACGACGACCAGTGAAGGCAAAATCACCCGGGGGAGAAAGGGTTTTACAACAAACTTTGGACAAGCCAAGGAGCACGGAGCGATACAGAAAGTTGCAATAAAAACTGGTCAACGTCTTTGGCCAGTTTTACGCAAATAAGTATTGCGGGATTCTGCAGAGGCGACAAATTGTGTTATAAATGAAAAATTTATTTACCCTCTCCACCCCGCCCGTCCAGAACAAGAGCAAAGCTTGCGTGAAGACACATGCAAATCGCAAAGTCCCATGAAAGTGAGTAAAAAGAGAATTAAATAAAAAGGGAAACCTTTTATTGGACAGATATTTCTTTTCGGCGAACAATTATGAAATTTGAGGTGACTATATTTGATGCTTTTGTCCCGAGAAATTCGTGTAGGTCTTTTTCTAGCTGATAATCAGATCGTGGTTCGGCCCCTAAAGCCCCAGAATTTTCCTTTTTTTTAATCCGCACAATTGTAAATGTGCCGGGCTACGATTTTCCGATTGACACTATCTCTCTTCCAATCCCGCAGCGATCCGCTTCCATCAAAATATCTCATCGGCCGACCGATTTGTGCTCTTATACACTTACAATCGAACGTCAATGCCAGTTACTGCAAGGGTTCCATCCCGCCTTTCAACCTTCGTGCTTTGCCCGAAGAGGGGTCATCTCACCAATCCCCTGCTGGTTCACACGAGGGCGAAGCCGCACAAGTGCCCAAACTGCGGCCAGCGCTTTACCTGGGCGTCAGACATGGCGCGTCACCGGAGGCGGCAGCACTCGTCCTTAGTGCTCGACATCACGTGTGCACCGAGTGCGTAAAAGAGTTGACGAACAGGGGTCATCTCACCAATCACCTGCTGACCCACACCAGGGAGAAGCCGGACAAGTGATCAGACTATGGCCAGCGCTTTACCTGTGCGTCAGACATGGCGCGTCACCCGAGGCGGCAGCACTCGTCCAAAAGCGCTCGACGTCACGTGTGCACCGAGTGCGGAAAAGAGTTCCCGAAGATGAGTCATCTCAGCAATCATCTGCTGACCCACACGGGTGAGAAGCCGACCGCCTGCACCGAGTGCGGAATGAGGTTCGCACTGCATGGCCACGCCAGGAAGCACGAGCTGACAGTGCACAATCGCCAGTACCCGCTACACGGCCCGCACTGTGGCAAGGGTATGTGTGTGTTTATATGCATATATGTATGTAGATATTTTTCATTACTTGCCTGAAATAAACTTCAAACTTCAAGGGGTGTCTGAGCATGACCGCCCTTAGGATGCCAGTGCGCACTAGTCATCAAGACGAAGACGATGGCGAAGAGAACGACGACGACCAGTGAAGGCAAAATCACCCGGGGGAGGAAGAGTTGGACAACAAACTTTGTACAAGTCAAGGAGCACGGACCAATAAAGAAAATTACAATAAAACCTGGTCGACGTTTTTCGGCAGTTTTACGCAAATAAGCATTGCGGGATTCTGAGAGGCGACAAATTTTTTATATATAAAAAATTTCTTTACCCTCTCCACCCCGCCCGTCCAGAACAAGAGCAAAGCTTGCGTGAAGACACATGCAAATCGCAAAGTCCCATGAAAGTGAGTAAAAAGAGAATTAAATAAAAAGGGAAACCTTTTATTGGACAGATATTTCTTTTCGGCGAACAATTATGAAATTTGAGGTGACTATATTTGATGCTTTTGTCCCGAGAAATTCGTGTAGGTCTTTTTCTAGCTGATAATCAGATGGTGGTTCGGCCCCTAAAGCCCCAGAATTTTCCATTTTTTTAATCCGCACAATTGTAAATGTGCCGGGCTACGATTTTCCGATTGACACTATCTCTCTTCCAATCCCGCAGCGATCCGCTTCCATCAAAATATCTCATCGGCCGGCCGACTTGTGCTCTTATACACTTACAATCGAACGTCAATGCCAGTTACTGCAAGGGTTCCATCCCGCCTTTCAACCTTCGTGCTTTGCCCGAAGAGGGGTCATCTCACCAATCCCCTGCTGGTTCACACGAGGGCGAAGCCGCACAAGTGCCCAAACTGCGGCCAGCGCTTTACCTGGGCGTCAGACATGGCGCGTCACCGGAGGCGGCAGCACTCGTCCTTAGTGCTCGACATCACGTGTGCACCGAGTGCGTAAAAGAGTTGACGAACAGGGGTCATCTCACCAATCACCTGCTGACCCACACCAGGGAGAAGCCGGACAAGTGATCAGACTATGGCCAGCGCTTTACCCTGTGCGTCAGACATGGCGCGTCACCCGAGGCGGCAGCACTCGTCCGAAAGCGCTCGACGTCACGTGTGCACCGAGTGCGGAAAAGAGTTCCCGAAGATGAGTCATCTCAGCAATCATCTGCTGACCCACACGGGTGAGAAGCCGACCGCCTGCACCGAGTGCGGAATGAGGTTCGCACTGCATGGCCACGCCAGGAAGCACGAGCTGACAGTGCACAATCGCCAGTACCCGCTACACGGCCCGCACTGTGGCAAGGGTATGTGTGTGTTTATATGCATATATGTATGTATATATTTTTCATTACTTGCCTGAAATAAACTTCAAGGGGTGTCTGAGCATGACCGCCCTTAGGATGCCAGTGCGCACTAGTCATCAAGACGAAGACGATGGCGAAGAGAACGACGACGACCAGTGAAGGCAAAATCACCCGGGGGAGGAAGGGTTGGACAACAAACTTTGTACAATTCAAGGAGCACGGAGCGATAAAGAAAATTACAATAAAACCTGGTCGACGTTTTTCGGCAGTTTTACGCAAATAAGCATTGCGGGATTCTGAGAGGCGACAAATTTTTTTATATACGAAAAATTTCTTTACCCTCTCCCCCCCGTCCGTCCCGAACAAGAGCAAAGCTTACGTGAAGAGTGCTTACGTTAAGTGCCCCGACAGCGGCCAGCGCTTTACCTGAGCGTCAGACATGGCGCGTCACCGGAGGCGGCAGCACTCGTCCTTAGTGCTCGACATCACGTGTGCACCGAGTGCGTAAAAGAGTTGACGAACACGGGTCATCTCACCAATCACCTGCTGACCCACACCAGGGAGAAGCCGGACAAGTGATCAGACTACGGCCAGCGCTTTACCTGTGCGTCAGACATGGCGCGTCACCGGAGGCGGCAGCACTCGTCCGAAAGCGCTCGACGTCACGTGTGCACCGAGTGCGGAAAAGAGTTCCCGAAGATGAGTCATCTCACCAATCATCTGCTGACCCACACGGGTGAGAAGCCGACCGCCTGCACCGAGTGCGGAATGAGGTTCGCACTGCATGGCCACGCCAGGAAGCACGAGCTGACAGTGCACAGTCGCCAGTACCCGCTACACGGCCCGCACTGTGGCAAGGGTATGTGTGTGTTTATATGCATATATGTATGTATATATTTTCATTACTTGCCTGAAATAAACTTCAAACTTCAAGGGGTGTCTGAGCATGACCGCCCTTAGGATGCCAGTGCGCACTAGTCATCAAGACGAAGACGATGGCGAAGAGAACGACGACGACCAGTGAAGGCAAAATCACCCGGGGGAGGAAGAGTTGGACAACAAACTTTGTACAAGTCAAGGAGCACGGACCAATAAAGAAAATTACAATAAAACCTGGTCGACGTTTTCGGCAGTTTTACGCAAATAAGCATTGCGGGATTCTGAGAGGCGACAAATTTTTTATATATAAAAAATTTATTTACCCTCTCCACCCCGCCCGTCCAGAACAAGAGCAAAGCTTGCGTGAAGACACATGCAAATCGCAAAGTCCCATGAAAGTGAGTAAAAAGAGAATTAAATAAAAAGGGAAACCTTTTATTGGACAGATATTTCTTTTCGGCGAACAATTATGAAATTTGAGGTGACTATATTTGATGCTTTTGTCCCGAGAAATTCGTGTAGGTCTTTTTCTAGCTGATAATCAGATCGTGGTTCGGCCCCTAAAGCCCCAGAATTTTCCATTTTTTTAATCCGCACAATTGTAAATGTGCCGGGCTACGATTTTCCGATTGACACTATCTCTCTTCCAATCCCGCAGCGATCCGCTTCCATCAAAATATCTCATCGGCCGGCCGATTTGTGCTCTTATACACTTACAATCGAACGTCAATGCCAGTTACTGCAAGGGTTCCATCCCGCCTTTCAACCTTCGTGCTTTGCCCGAAGAGGGGCCATCTCACCAATCCCCTGCTGGTTCACACGAGGGCGAAGCCGCACAAGTGCCCAAACTGCGGCCAGCGCTTTACCTGGGCGTCAGACATGGCGCGTCACCGGAGGCGGCAGCACTCGTCCTTAGTGCTCGACATCACGTGTGTACCGAGTGCGTAAAAGAGTTGACGAACAGGGGTCATCTCTCCAATCACCTGCTGACCCACACCAGGGAGAAGCCGGACAAGTGATCAGACTATGGCCAGCGCTTTACCTGTGCGTCAGACATGGCGCGTCACCCGAGGCGGCAGCACTCGTCCGAAAGCGCTCGACGTCACGTGTGCACCGAGTGCGGAAAAGAGTTCCCGAAGATGAGTCATCTCAGCAATCATCTGCTGACCCACACGGGTGAGAAGCCGACCGCCTGCACCGAGTGCGGAATGAGGTTCGCACTGCATGGCCACGCCAGGAAGCACGAGCTGACAGTGCACAATCGCCAGTACCCGCTACACGGCCCGCACTGTGGCAAGGGTATGTGTGTGTTTATATGCATATATGTATGTATATATTTTTCATTACTTGCCTGAAATAAACTTCAAACTTCAAGGGGTGTCTGAGCATGACCGCCCTTAGGATGCCAGTGCGCACTAGTCATCAAGACGAAGACGATGGCGAAGAGAACGACGACGACCAGTGAAGCAAAATCACCCGGGGGAGGAAGGGTTGGACAACAAACTTTGTACAATTCAAGGATCACGGAGCGATAAAGAAAATTACAATAAAACCTGGTCGACGTTTTTCGGCAGTTTTACGCAAATAAGCATTGCCGGATTCTGAGAGGCGACAAATTTTTTATATACGAAAAATTTCTTTACCCTCTCCCCCCCGTCCGTCCCGAACAAGAGCAAAGCTTACGTGAAGAGTGCTTACGTGAAGTGCCCCGACAGCGGCCAGCGCTTTACCTGAGCATCAGACATGGCGCGTCACCGGAGGCGGCAGCACTCGTCCTTAGTGCTCGACATCACGTGTGCACCGAGTGCGTAAAAGAGTTGACGAACAGGGGTCATCTCACCAATCACCTGCTGACCCACACCAGGGAGAAGCCGGACAAGTGATCAGACTATGGCCAGCGCTTTACCTGTGCGTCAGACATGGCGCGTCACCCGAGGCGGCAGCACTCGTCCGAAAGCGCTCGACGTCACGTGTGCACCGAGTGCGGAAAAGAGTTCCCGAAGATGAGTCATCTCAGCAATCATCTGCTGACCCACACGGGTGAGAAGCCGACCGCCTGCACCGAGTGCGGAATGAGGTTCGCACTGCATGGCCACGCCAGGAAGCACGAGCTGACAGTGCACAATCGCCAGTACCCGCTACACGGCCCGCACTGTGGCAAGGGTATGTGTGTGTTTATATGCATATATGTATGTATATATTTTTCATTACTTGCCTGAAATAAACTTCAAGGGGTGTCTGAGCATGACCGCCCTTAGGATGCCAGTGAGCACTAGTCATCAAGACGAAGACGATGGCGAAGAGAACGACGACGACCAGTGAAGGCAAAATCACCCGGGGGAGGAAGGGTTGGACAACAAACTTTGTACAATTCAAGGAGCACGGAGCGATAAAGAAAATTACAATAAAACCTGGTCGACGTTTTTCGGCAGTTTTACGCAAATAAGCATTGCGGGATTCTGAGAGGCGACAAATTTTTTTATATACGAAAAATTTCTTTACCCTCTCCCCCCCGTCCGTCCCGAACAAGAGCAAAGCTTACGTGAAGAGTGCTTACGTTAAGTGCCCCGACAGCGGCCAGCGCTTTACCTGAGCGTCAGACATGGCGCGTCACCGGAGGCGGCAGCACTCGTCCTTAGTGCTCGACATCACGTGTGCACCGAGTGCGTAAAAGAGTTGACGAACACGGGTCATCTCACCAATCACCTGCTGACCCACACCAGGGAGAAGCCGGACAAGTGATCAGACTACGGCCAGCGCTTTACCTGTGCGTCAGACATGGCGCGTCACCGGAGGCGGCAGCACTCGTCCGAAAGCGCTCGACGTCACGTGTGCACCGAGTGCGGAAAAGAGTTCCCGAAGATGAGTCATCTCACCAATCATCTGCTGACCCACACGGGTGAGAAGCCGACCGCCTGCACCGAGTGCGGAATGAGGTTCGCACTGCATGGCCACGCCAGGAAGCACGAGCTGACAGTGCACAATCGCCAGTACCCGCTACACGGCCCGCACTGTGGCAAGGGTATGTGTGTGTTTATATGCATATATGTATGTATATATTTTTCATTACTTGCCTGAAATAAACTTCAAACTTCAAGGGGTGTCTGAGCATGACCGCCCTTAGGATGCCAGTGCGCACTAGTCATCAAGACGAAGACGATGGCGAAGAGAACGACGACGACCAGTGAAGGCAAAATCACCCGGGGGAGGAAGAGTTGGACAACAAACTTTGTACAAGTCAAGGAGCACGGACCAATAAAGAAAATTACAATAAAACCTGGTCGACGTTTTCGGCAGTTTTACGCAAATAAGCATTGCGGGATTCTGAGAGGCGACAAATTTTTTATATATAAAAAATTTATTTACCCTCTCCACCCCGCCCGTCCAGAACAAGAGCAAAGCTTGCGTGAAGACACATGCAAATCGCAAAGTCCCATGAAAGTGAGTAAAAAGAGAATTAAATAAAAAGGGAAACCTTTTATTGGACAGATATTTCTTTTCGGCGAACAATTATGAAATTTGAGGTGACTATATTTGATGCTTTTGTCCCGAGAAATTCGTGTAGGTCTTTTTCTAGCTGATAATCAGATCGTGGTTCGGCCCCTAAAGCCCCAGAATTTTCCATTTTTTTAATCCGCACAATTGTAAATGTGCCGGGCTACGATTTTCCGATTGACACTATCTCTCTTCCAATCCCGCAGCGATCCGCTTCCATCAAAATATCTCATCGGCCGGCCGATTTGTGCTCTTATACACTTACAATCGAACGTCAATGCCAGTTACTGCAAGGGTTCCATCCCGCCTTTCAACCTTCGTGCTTTGCCCGAAGAGGGGCCATCTCACCAATCCCCTGCTGGTTCACACGAGGGCGAAGCCGCACAAGTGCCCAAACTGCGGCCAGCGCTTTACCTGGGCGTCAGACATGGCGCGTCACCGGAGGCGGCAGCACTCGTCCTTAGTGCTCGACATCACGTGTGTACCGAGTGCGTAAAAGAGTTGACGAACAGGGGTCATCTCTCCAATCACCTGCTGACCCACACCAGGGAGAAGCCGGACAAGTGATCAGACTATGGCCAGCGCTTTACCTGTGCGTCAGACATGGCGCGTCACCCGAGGCGGCAGCACTCGTCCGAAAGCGCTCGACGTCACGTGTGCACCGAGTGCGGAAAAGAGTTCCCGAAGATGAGTCATCTCAGCAATCATCTGCTGACCCACACGGGTGAGAAGCCGACCGCCTGCACCGAGTGCGGAATGAGGTTCGCACTGCATGGCCACGCCAGGAAGCACGAGCTGACAGTGCACAATCGCCAGTACCCGCTACACGGCCCGCACTGTGGCAAGGGTATGTGTGTGTTTATATGCATATATGTATGTATATATTTTTCATTACTTGCCTGAAATAAACTTCAAACTTCAAGGGGTGTCTGAGCATGACCGCCCTTAGGATGCCAGTGCGCACTAGTCATCAAGACGAAGACGATGGCGAAGAGAACGACGACGACCAGTGAAGCAAAATCACCCGGGGGAGGAAGGGTTGGACAACAAACTTTGTACAATTCAAGGATCACGGAGCGATAAAGAAAATTACAATAAAACCTGGTCGACGTTTTTCGGCAGTTTTACGCAAATAAGCATTGCCGGATTCTGAGAGGCGACAAATTTTTTTATATACGAAAAATTTCTTTACCCTCTCCCCCCCGTCCGTCCCGAACAAGAGCAAAGCTTACGTGAAGAGTGCTTACGTGAAGTGCCCCGACAGCGGCCAGCGCTTTACCTGAGCATCAGACATGGCGCGTCACCGGAGGCGGCAGCACTCGTCCTTAGTGCTCGACATCACGTGTGCACCGAGTGCGTAAAAGAGTTGACGAACAGGGGTCATCTCACCAATCACCTGCTGACCCACACCAGGGAGAAGCCGGACAAGTGATCAGACTATGGCCAGCGCTTTACCTGTGCGTCAGACATGGCGCGTCACCCGAGGCGGCAGCACTCGTCCGAAAGCGCTCGACGTCACGTGTGCACCGAGTGCGGAAAAGAGTTCCCGAAGATGAGTCATCTCAGCAATCATCTGCTGACCCACACGGGTGAGAAGCCGACCGCCTGCACCGAGTGCGGAATGAGGTTCGCACTGCATGGCCACGCCAGGAAGCACGAGCTGACAGTGCACAATCGCCAGTACCCGCTACACGGCCCGCACTGTGGCAAGGGTATGTGTGTGTTTATATGCATATATGTATGTATATATTTTTCATTACTTGCCTGAAATAAACTTCAAGGGGTGTCTGAGCATGACCGCCCTTAGGATGCCAGTGAGCACTAGTCATCAAGACGAAGACGATGGCGAAGAGAACGACGACGACCAGTGAAGGCAAAATCACCCGGGGGAGGAAGGGTTGGACAACAAACTTTGTACAATTCAAGGAGCACGGAGCGATAAAGAAAATTACAATAAAACCTGGTCGACGTTTTTCGGCAGTTTTACGCAAATAAGCATTGCGGGATTCTGAGAGGCGACAAATTTTTTTATATACGAAAAATTTCTTTACCCTCTCCCCCCCGTCCGTCCCGAACAAGAGCAAAGCTTACGTGAAGAGTGCTTACGTTAAGTGCCCCGACAGCGGCCAGCGCTTTACCTGAGCGTCAGACATGGCGCGTCACCGGAGGCGGCAGCACTCGTCCTTAGTGCTCGACATCACGTGTGCACCGAGTGCGTAAAAGAGTTGACGAACACGGGTCATCTCACCAATCACCTGCTGACCCACACCAGGGAGAAGCCGGACAAGTGATCAGACTACGGCCAGCGCTTTACCTGTGCGTCAGACATGGCGCGTCACCGGAGGCGGCAGCACTCGTCCGAAAGCGCTCGACGTCACGTGTGCACCGAGTGCGGAAAAGAGTTCCCGAAGATGAGTCATCTCACCAATCATCTGCTGACCCACACGGGTGAGAAGCCGACCGCCTGCACCGAGTGCGGAATGAGGTTCGCACTGCATGGCCACGCCAGGAAGCACGAGCTGACAGTGCACAATCGCCAGTACCCGCTACACGGCCCGCACTGTGGCAAGGGTATGTGTGTGTTTATATGCATATATGTATGTATATATTTTTCATTACTTGCCTGAAATAAACTTCAAACTTCAAGGGGTGTCTGAGCATGACCGCCCTTAGGATGCCAGTGCGCACTAGTCATCAAGACGAAGACGATGGCGAAGAGAACGACGACGACCAGTGAAGGCAAAATCACCCGGGGGAGGAAGAGTTGGACAACAAACTTTGTACAAGTCAAGGAGCACGGACCAATAAAGAAAATTACAATAAAACCTGGTCGACGTTTTTCGGCAGTTTTACGCAAATAAGCATTGCGGGATTCTGAGAGGCGACAAATTTTTTATATATAAAAAATTTATTTACCCTCTCCACCCCGCCCGTCCAGAACAAGAGCAAAGCTTGCGTGAAGACACATGCAAATCGCAAAGTCCCATGAAAGTGAGTAAAAAGAGAATTAAATAAAAAGGGAAACCTTTTATTGGACAGATATTTCTTTTCGGCGAACAATTATGAAATTTGAGGTGACTATATTTGATGCTTTTGTCCCGAGAAATTCGTGTAGGTCTTTTTCTAGCTGATAATCAGATCGTGGTTCGGCCCCTAAAGCCCCAGAATTTTCCATTTTTTTAATCCGCACAATTGTAAATGTGCCGGGCTACGATTTTCCGATTGACACTATCTCTCTTCCAATCCCGCAGCGATCCGCTTCCATCAAAATATCTCATCGGCCGGCCGATTTGTGCTCTTATACACTTACAATCGAACGTCAATGCCAGTTACTGCAAGGGTTCCATCCCGCCTTTCAACCTTCGTGCTTTGCCCGAAGAGGGGTCATCTCACCAATCCCCTGCTGGTTCACACGAGGGCGAAGCCGCACAAGTGCCCAAACTGCGGCCAGCGCTTTACCTGGGCGTCAGACATGGCGCGTCACCGGAGGCGGCAGCACTCGTCCTTAGTGCTCGACATCACGTGTGTACCGAGTGCGTAAAAGAGTTGACGAACAGGGGTCATCTCTCCAATCACCTGCTGACCCACACCAGGGAGAAGCCGGACAAGTGATCAGACTATGGCCAGCGCTTTACCTGTGCGTCAGACATGGCGCGTCACCCGAGGCGGCAGCACTCGTCCGAAAGCGCTCGACGTCACGTGTGCACCGAGTGCGGAAAAGAGTTCCCGAAGATGAGTCATCTCAGCAATCATCTGCTGACCCACACGGGTGAGAAGCCGACCGCCTGCACCGAGTGCGGAATGAGGTTCGCACTGCATGGCCACGCCAGGAAGCACGAGCTGACAGTGCACAATCGCCAGTACCCGCTACACGGCCCGCACTGTGGCAAGGGTATGTGTGTGTTTATATGCATATATGTATGTATATATTTTTCATTACTTGCCTGAAATAAACTTCAAACTTCAAGGGGTGTCTGAGCATGACCGCCCTTAGGATGCCAGTGCGCACTAGTCATCAAGACGAAGACGATGGCGAAGAGAACGACGACGACCAGTGAAGCAAAATCACCCGGGGGAGGAAGGGTTGGACAACAAACTTTGTACAATTCAAGGATCACGGAGCGATAAAGAAAATTACAATAAAACCTGGTCGACGTTTTTCGGCAGTTTTACGCAAATAAGCATTGCCGGATTCTGAGAGGCGACAAATTTTTTTATATACGAAAAATTTCTTTACCCTCTCCCCCCCGTCCGTCCCGAACAAGAGCAAAGCTTACGTGAAGAGTGCTTACGTGAAGTGCCCCGACAGCGGCCAGCGCTTTACCTGAGCATCAGACATGGCGCGTCACCGGAGGCGGCAGCACTCGTCCTTAGTGCTCGACATCACGTGTGCACCGAGTGCGTAAAAGAGTTGACGAACAGGGGTCATCTCACCAATAACCTGCTGACCCACACCAGGGAGAAGCCGGACAAGTGATCAGACTACGGCCAGCGCTTTACCTGAGCGTCAGACATGGCGCGTCACCGGAAGCGGCAGCACTCGTCCGAGAGCGCTCGACGTCACGTGTGCACCGAGTGCGGAAAAGAGTTCCCGAAGATGAGACATCTCACCAATCATCTGCTGACCCACACGGGTGAGAAGCCGACCGCCTGCACCGAGTGCGGAATGAGGTTCGCACTGCATGGCCACGCCAGGAAGCACGAGCTGACAGTGCACAATCGCCAGTACCCGCTACACGGCCCGCACTGTGACAAGGGTATGTGTGTGTTTATATGCATATATGTATGTATATATTTTTCATTACTTGCCTGAAATAAACTTCAAACTTCAAGGGGTGTCTGAGCATGACCGCCCTTAGGATGCCAGTGCGCACTAGTCATCAAGACGAAGACGATGGCGAAGAGAACGACGACGACCAGTGAAGGCAAAATCACCCGGGGGAGGAAGGGTTGGACAACAAACTTTGTACAATTCAAGGAGCACGGAGCGATAAAGAAAATTACAATAACACCTGGTCGACGTTTTTCGGCAGTTTTACGCAAATAAGCATTGCGGGATTCTGAGAGGCGACAAATTTTTTTATATACGAAAAATTTCTTTACCCTCTCCCCCCCGTCCGTCCCGAACAAGAGCAAAGCTTACGTGAAGAGTGCTTACGTTAAGTGCCCCGACAGCGGCCAGCGCTTTACCTGAGCGTCAGACATGGCGCGTCACCGGAGGCGGCAGCACTCGTCCTTAGTGCTCGACATCACGTGTGCACCGAGTGCGTAAAAGAGTTGACGAACAGGGGTCATCTCACCAATCACCTGCTGACCCACACCAGGGAGAAGCCGGACAAGTGATCAGACTACGGCCAGCGCTTTACCTGTGCGTCAGACATGGCGCGTCACCGGAGGCGGCAGCACTCGTCCGAAAGCGCTCGACGTCACGTGTGCACCGAGTGCGGAAAAGAGTTCCCGAAGATGAGTCATCTCACCAATCATCTGCTGACCTACACGGGTGAGAAGCCGACCGCCTGCACCGAGTGCGGAATGAGGTTCGCACTGCATGGCCACGCCAGGAAGCACGAGCTGACAGTGCACAATCGCCAGTACCCGCTACACGGCCCGCACTGTGGCAAGGGTATGTGTGTGTTTATATGCATATATGTATGTATATATTTTTCATTACTTGCCTGAAATAAACTTCAAACTTCAAGGGGTGTCTGAGCATGACCGCCCTTAGGATGCCAGTGCGCACTAGTCATCAAGACGAAGACGATGGCGAAGAGAACGACGACGACCAGTGAAGGCAAATCACCCGGGGGAGAAAGAGTTGGACAACAAACTTTGTACAAGTCAAGGAGCACGGACCAATAAAGAAAATTACAATAAAACCTGGTCGACGTTTTTCGGCAGTTTTACGCAAATAAGCATTGCGGGATTCTGAGAGGCGACAAATTTTTTATATATAAAAAATTTATTTACCCTCTCCACCCCGCCCGTCCAGAACAAGAGCAAAGCTTGCGTGAAGACACATGCAAATCGCAAAGTCCCATGAAAGTGAGTAAAAAGAGAATTAAATAAAAAGGGAAACCTTTTATTGGACAGATATTTCTTTTCGGCGAACAATTATGAAATTTGAGGTGACTATATTTGATGCTTTTGTCCCGAGAAATTCGTGTAGGTCTTTTTCTAGCTGATAATCAGATCGTGGTTCGGCCCCTAAAGCCCCAGAATTTTCCATTTTTTTAATCCGCACAATTGTAAATGTGCCGGGCTACGATTTTCCGATTGACACTATCTCTCTTCCAATCCCGCAGCGATCCGCTTCCATCAAAATATCTCATCGGCCGGCCGATTTGTGCTCTTATACACTTACAATCGAACGTCAATGCCAGTTACTGCAAGGGTTCCATCCCGCCTTTCAACCTTCGTGCTTTGCCCGAAGAGGGGTCATCTCACCAATCCCCTGCTGGTTCACACGAGGGCGAAGCCGCACAAGTGCCCAAACTGCGGCCAGCGCTTTACCTGGGCGTCAGACATGGCGCGTCACCGGAGGCGGCAGCACTCGTCCTTAGTGCTCGACATCACGTGTGTACCGAGTGCGTAAAAGAGTTGACGAACAGGGGTCATCTCTCCAATCACCTGCTGACCCACACCAGGGAGAAGCCGGACAAGTGATCAGACTATGGCCAGCGCTTTACCTGTGCGTCAGACATGGCGCGTCACCCGAGGCGGCAGCACTCGTCCGAAAGCGCTCGACGTCACGTGTGCACCGAGTGCGGAAAAGAGTTCCCGAAGATGAGTCATCTCAGCAATCATCTGCTGACCCACACGGGTGAGAAGCCGACCGCCTGCACCGAGTGCGGAATGAGGTTCGCACTGCATGGCCACGCCAGGAAGCACGAGCTGACAGTGCACAATCGCCAGTACCCGCTACACGGCCCGCACTGTGGCAAGGGTATGTGTGTGTTTATATGCATATATGTATGTATATATTTTTCATTACTTGCCTGAAATAAACTTCAAACTTCAAGGGGTGTCTGAGCATGACCGCCCTTAGGATGCCAGTGCGCACTAGTCATCAAGACGAAGACGATGGCGAAGAGAACGACGACGACCAGTGAAGCAAAATCACCCGGGGGAGGAAGGGTTGGACAACAAACTTTGTACAATTCAAGGATCACGGAGCGATAAAGAAAATTACAATAAAACCTGGTCGACGTTTTTCGGCAGTTTTACGCAAATAAGCATTGCCGGATTCTGAGAGGCGACAAATTTTTTTATATACGAAAAATTTCTTTACCCTCTCCCCCCCGTCCGTCCCGAACAAGAGCAAAGCTTACGTGAAGAGTGCTTACGTGAAGTGCCCCGACAGCGGCCAGCGCTTTACCTGAGCGTCAGACATGGCGCGTCACCGGAGGCGGCAGCACTCGTCCTTAGTGCTCGACATCACGTGTGCACCGAGTGCGTAAAGGAGTTGACGAACAGGGGTCATCTCACCAATCACCTGCTGACCCACACCAGGGAGAAGCCGGACAAGTGATCAGACTACGGCCAGCGCTTTACCTGAGCGTCAGACATGGCGCGTCACCGGAAGCGGCAGCACTCGTCCGAAAGCGCTCGACGTCACGTGTGCACCGAGTGCGGAAAAGAGTTCCCGAAGATGAGACATCTCACCAATCATCTGCTGACCCACACGGGTGAGAAGCCGACCGCCTGCACCGAGTGCGGAATGAGGTTCGCACTGCATGGCCACGCCAGGAAGCACGAGCTGACAGTGCACAATCGCCAGTACCCGCTACACGGCCCGCACTGTGGCAAGGATATGTGTGTGTTTATATGCATATATGTATGTATATATTTTTCATTACTTGCCTGAAATAAACTTCAAGGGGTGTCTGAGCATGACCGCCCTTCGGATGCCACTGCGCACTAGTCATCAAGACGAAGACGATGGCGAAGAGAACGACGACGACCAGAGAAGGCAAAATCACCCCGCGGAGAAAGGGTTTTACAACAAACTTTGGACAAGCCAAGGAGCACGGAGCGATACAGAAAGTTGCAATAAAAACTGGTCGACGTCTTTGGCCAGTTTTACGCAAATAAGTATTGCGGGATTCTGCAGAGGCGACAAATTGTGTTATAAATGAAAAATTTATTTACCCTCTCCACCCCGCCCGTCCAGAACAAGAGCAAAGCTTGCGTGAAGACACATGCAAATCGCAAAGTCCTATGAAAGTGAGTAAAAAGAGAATTAAATAAAAAGGGAAACCTTTTATTGGACAGATATTTCTTTTCGGCGAACAATTATGAAATTTGAGGTGACTATATTTGATGCTTTTGTCCCGAGAAATTCGTGTAGGTCTTTTTCTAGCTGATAATCAGATCGTGGTTCGGCCCCTAAAGCCCCAGAATTTTCCATTTTTTTAATCCGCACAATTGTAAATGTACCGGGCTACGATTTTCCGATTGACACTATCTCTCTTCCAATCCCGCAGCGATCCACTTCCATCAAAATATCTCGTCGGCCGGCCGATTTGTGCTCTTATATACTTACAATCGAACGTCAATGCCAGTTACTGCAAGGGTTCCATCCCGCCTTTCAACCTTCGTGCTTTGCCCGAAGAGGGGTCATCTCACCAATCCCCTGCTGGTTCACACGAGGGCGAAGCCGCACAAGTGCCCAAACTGCGGCCAGCGCTTTACCTGGGCGTCAGACATGGCGCGTCACCGGAGGCGGCAGCACTCGTCCTTAGTGCTCGACATCACGTGTGCACCGAGTGCGTAAAAGAGTTGACGAACAGGGGTCATCTCACCAATCACCTGCTGACCCACACCAGGGAGAAGCCGGACAAGTGATCAGACTACGGCCAGCGCTTTACCTGTGCGTCAGACATGGCGCGTCACCGGAGGCGGCAGCACTCTTCCGAAAGCGCTCGACGTCACGTGTGCACCGAGTGCGGAAAAGAGTTCCCGAAGATGAGTCATCTCACCAATCATCTGCTGACTCACACGGGTGAGAAGGCGACCGCCTGCACCGAGTGCGGAATGAGGTTCGCACTGCATGGCCACGCCAGGAAGCACGAGCTGACAGTGCACAATCACCAGTACTCGCTGCACGACCCACACTGTGGCAAGGGTATGTGTGTGTTTATATGCATATATGTGTGTATATATTTTTCATTACTTGCCTGAAATAAACTTCAAACTTCAAGGGGTGTCTGAGCATGACCGCCCTTAGGATGCCACTGCGCACTAGTCATCAAGACGAAGACGATGGCGAAGAGAACGACGACGACCAGTGAAGGCAAAAACCACCCCGGGGAGGAAGGGTTGGACAAGAAACTTTGGACAAGTCAAGGAGCACGGAGCGATAAAGAAAGTTCCAATAACACCTGGTCGACGTTTTTCGCCATTTTTACACAAATAAGCATTGCGGGATTCTGCAGAGGCGACAAATTTTTTTATAAATGGAAAATTTCTTTACCCTCTCCACCCCGCCCGTCCAGAACAAGAGCTAAGCTTGCGTGAAGACACATGCAAATCGCAAAGTCCCATGAAAGTGAGTAAAAAGAGAATTAAATAAAAATGGAAACCTTTTATTGGACAGATATTTCTTTTCGGCGAACAATTATGAAATTTGAGGTGACTATATTTGATGCTTTTGTCCCGAGAAATTCGTGTAGGTCTTTTTCTAGCTGATAATCAGATCGTGGTTCGGCCCCTAAAGCCCCAGAATTTTCCATTTTTTTAATCCGCACAATTGTAAATGTACCGGGCAACGATTTTCCGATTGACACTATCTCTCTTCCAATCGCGCAGCGATCCGCTTCCATCCTTTCTCTGCCGGCCGATTTGTGCTCTTACTTACAATCGAATGTGAATGCCAGTTACTGCAAGGGTTCCATCCCGGCTTTCAACCTTCGTGCTTTGCCCGGCTGCGTATTTACAGAGCTGGAAAAAAGAGATGCAAGTTGTACGAACACGATGACCGGCTATGTCTACTCAATCGCAAGGCGCGGAAAAGCGCCTATACGCAGAAGATACAATGAAAAAGAGTTGTAACAAATATTTGTTGGAACTTGACTCCCACACAAACATGCGCCCTGACGGTAATGAAACATTTATTCTAACCTGCCGTGGTTGCTTAGTCATTATGGTATTGGGCTGCTAAGCACGAGGTCGCGGGATCAAATCCCGGTCATGGCGGCCGCATTTCGCTGGGGGCTGTTCTGTATCCGCCACGCGGTCGGATAAGATTAAACCAGCGATGACGTGTGCTTGACCGGCATGCAGCGTTGTCTGTAAAAGTGCGCTGCTGTATGAAATAAAGGCTTCTTTCGTCTTGCTGCCACCGATGCTTCGTTACTGCTTTAGAACAGAACATCTGGCGACGAGGATGGGATCGGCGAGCAGTTTAACCGCCGCCAGTCAGCAGCAGGAACGAGACTAAACCGCTGACGGAGCAAGGCGACACGGAGCCCTTGCAGCCAGGATTTCATCGACTGCGTGGAGTAGCGCAAGAACGTCGCGGGGAAGCGAAGCGTAACGGAGCCCTTGTATTGACCTCGGTGGCGGGCTGGAGCAAACGAACAAGAGACTGCAATACGGACAACGCACATCCAGGAACTCAACTCTGCAGATAAGTGAACCTTGCTCATTATGGCAGACGAAGGTTATGGTAGTAAGCTTGGCAGGATGACAGAATTCAACTCGAAAATCGACAACATACGCTCGTATTTTGAACGATTCGAGAACTACGTAGACATAAATGATGTCCCTGAAAACAGGAAACTGAAGTTGTGTCTGAACGTACTCGGAGAGGAAGCTTATGAAGAGCTAAAGAAGATAGTCGTGCCTCATTTGCCTTCTGAGAAAAGTTTTGAGGACATTAAGCAGCTCCTAGAAGCTCATTTCAGCCCAGCCCACTCAATCATCGCAGAACGTTGTAAATTTAATCGCCGAATGCAAAGAGAACATGAAAGTGTCAAAGATTTCATCACTGAAGCATCTTGCAAGAGATTGCAATTTCGCCACGTTTCTAAATGATGCCTTAAGAGACAGGCTGGTAGCTGGTTTGCGTGACGAAGAAACGCAACGGGCTTTTTGCACAGGCAGGCCTGACGTTCGAGCTGGCATGCAAAATGGCGCTAGAAAAAGGACTAGCTGCGCAACAGGCAAAGCAAGTGCATCAGTTTGACGGAAAACCATTTTGCGTCTACGTCATTCGCGGCAACCGAGACCGTGATACGGGAACCAGACCAAGGCCAGTTGCACGGTCTAAAGATGAGCATGATAACGAGAAGCGAAGTGATTGTTGGCACTGCGGAAAGCGTCATGAGGCAGGAAATTGTTGGTATCGGAACCACACCTGCCGAAATTGTAACAAAAAAAAGGGCACTTGCAAGCCGTTTGCCAGAAAGTAGCCAAAACAAAGATCAGATATGTAGACACCACGGACGACGAATCCGAAGAATTCAGCTGTCACACGGTGTTCTACTCTGGTAGAAGCTCCAGTAGCTACAGCGTAGACCTTAACATTGAAGGGAAGGCTGTTTCGATGATAATCGACACAGGTGCAGCAGTCACGATCATACCACAGCGTTCGTATAACCAGTATTTTCCGCATGTCAAGCGCGTGAAAACAAACGTCTCATTGCGCACATACACAGTGCAACAGCTCGAACTATTTGGAAAAGCAAACGTCTCCGTGGACCAGGAAGGAAACAAGATCACTTTACCTGTAGTGGTCGTGATAGATAACGTAACGGCGATGCCTGCTCTCTTGGGAAGAGACTGGCTGGAAAAACTAAAGCTGGAGAGCAGTATACAGCCTGTCCGCGGACACACCAGTTGAGCAGAGGGTAGAAGCCCTACGAAAGAAGTTTCTCGAGGTATTCAAGAGCGCCCCGGGCATCGTCAGAAACTTCGAAGCTCGCATCCTTGTAAAGGAACGGGCTCAACCAGTGTTCTCAAAAGCGCGGCCAGTACCGTTTGCTATCATGAGGTAGCAAAGGAGTTAGACAAGCTCGAGCAAGCCGGAATACTGAAGAGGGTCACGAAAATAGACTGGGCAACGCCTCTGGTGGTGGTCGCAAAGAAAGGCGGCGCAGGATTAAGGGTATGCGGCGACTACAAGTCACGGTCAATCCTGTTCTGAAAACGGACCATTATTCTTTGCTACTGCCAGAAGATTTGTATTCCACGCTCGCCGAAGGCAAGATCTTCTGCGTCCTAGATCTATCGCAAGCCTATCTACAGGTGGCGCTTGCTGAGGAAAGCAAACCGTTCCCAGTGAACCACAAATATCCATTGGATGTACCACAAAAGACCAAATATCCAAAGCATTTAACGACGTCCAGTTTACATCTATAGTATGTTCGACTAGTACGTGACAGTCAAGGGACATCCAGAGGACGTCGAATGTCCTTATGATTTGGACATCTCTTGCACATTCAAAGCTCTCGTGCATTGATCGTACATTGTGTGTTATGAGTCGATGCACGCACTATGTCGCAGAAATACAAGCAAATTGTCTCTAATGCCTAACAATGGGAAGCTAGGAGAGCAAAAGCATTTAATTAATTATTTTGCAATTTAGCACGACCTTTGCACGCACTGCTGGAGGTCTAGTAACGTTGCTGCCGGACACCGCGCGCAAATGCCAATACTTTCGCCATTTTTTCGCTATGCTTTCGGTCTCGGTTACGTCATTTTCTTTCTCATACAAAGATGCTTTATTTTTCAGTTATATCTATTAGTACATTGTTGAAAATACGTAACCTTTAACTTGCTGATGTGTTACGACAGTTTAGAAAGAAAAAAAGAAGCTTGAACTCGCAATAGCTTTGACTTCGCATCGCCACTGATACCAATTCAGCAACAGGCGCTTCGATGCAAGTGCGCAGCAATGTTCCGTTCGCGAGCAGCGTTTGCTTTATTTGTGTCCTTTCGACTTTTGTGCGGTTGACCATGGCCCAAGTACGCATATACTAGGCAGAACTGTACAGTTGCGTGCTGAAATTTAGAGCTGTGCTTCTGACTGCTATTTGTGGTACGTTTGTTCGCCTTGCGGAACAATGGGAAGCTAGGAGAGCAAAAGCATTTAATTAATTATTTTGCAATTTAGCACGACCTTTGCACGCACTGCTGGAGGTCTAGTAACGTTGCTGCCGGACACCGCGCGCAAATGCCAATACTTTCGCCATTTTTTCGCTATGCTTTCGGTCTCGGTTACGTCATTTTCTTTCTCATACAAAGATGCTTTATTTTTCAGTTATATCTATTAGTACATTGTTGAAAATACGTAACCTTTAACTTGCTGATGTGTTACGACAGTTTAGAAAGAAAAAAAGAAGCTTGAACTCGCAATAGCTTTGACTTCGCATCGCCACTGATACCAATTCAGCAACAGGCGCTTCGATGCAAGTGCGCAGCAATGTTCCGTTCGCGAGCAGCGTTTGCTTTATTTGTGTCCTTTCGACTTTTGTGCGGTTGACCATGGCCCAAGTACGCATATACTAGGCAGAACTGTACAGTTGCGTGCTGAAATTTAGAGCTGTGCTTCTGACTGCTATTTGTGGTACGTTTGTTCGCCTTGCGGAGCGCTTACGGGAATGTTCTGGAGGCAATGTTTTGATGGTTCATTTTCGCACATGTTTGTATCGCTTGGTTTCCAGCGTTCCTCTTCAATTGTCAGGGATATTTCTCATTTGCAATGCCTATCTCTAAGTCTCTGGCAGCATTATGTTATTGGCACTTTTGTGATCCGAGAAGCTGCCTGACCAAGTTGCCTATTTATTTTATTTATTTCAGACATACTGCCAATCCCAACGGGGATTTTAGCAGGAAGGGCATACATGTAATAAGTATATTACGCAGGTGTAAAAAAGGTTGAACATGTTACAAATATAAATTGGGAGTAATTACAAAAGGGTGTAGTTGCGCGTACAATGATTTAACAAGCACATAGATTATAACATGTGTAATGAATGAAGCAATTATTACGGGAGTTACAAAGTGCGTGCCAAGTTGGAACGCACGTAGTGAATGAATATGTCGTACAGGATTTAATCAATGTCTTTATACAGAGGAAACGGTAGGGTTAGAATGCTACAAATAGTTTATATTTGGGAAATACGTAGGTAGTTTTCAAGCAGTGATAGGAATTTATCTTGGTTATGACAAGTAGTTATATAAGTAGGCAGACTATTCCATTCCCTTATCGCCTGCGGAAAAAAGGAAAACTTAAAGCAGTTTGTTTTGAACCGGTATTCCTGAAGAAAATGGGGGTGTTTATGACGTGGGGGTCTAGTTTCTGGGTTAGATAGGTATTTGGTGCTATCAATACGAAGCGCATTGTGAAAAAGTTGAAACATCATTTTCTGGCGTGCGAGTTTGGCGCGATTTTGGAGGGTTAGCATTCCGGCTTTTTGCATTAGTTCGGTGGGGGAATCAGATGTGCGGTATTTGTTAAAAATGAACCTTACCGCTTTTCTTTGCACGCTCTCTAGTTTATTAATTAAGTTATTTGTAGGTGGGAACCAGACGATGTTAGCGTATTCAAGTACTGGTCTAACAAATGTGTTATATGCTAGAAGCTTTGTTGGATGCGGTGCTGAATGGAGGCGCCTTTTCAGGAAGAATAGCCGTCGTAATGCAGATGAAGTTACGTGATTTAGATGAACATTCCATCTCTGGATTCTGCTTGCGTGGAATTTATTTTACCATATATTTTTCAATGCAGCTAGAAAGTACTGGCTTTCTATCTTGAATCCGGTAGCCCCAGAAGCAGGTGCTGGCAAGCAGACCATGCACTTTTGGTCATTAATTAGTATGTGATACTACCTCTTACTAATCAGTTTATTCTTTTTAATTATAATTGTGGCACTCTGCCTACTAGTCATTTTGTGCCTACTCGTTACTTGTGTTTTAATAAAGTTTAATTTTCAAGAATCTGTTTTTGATTACGTGCTTTTTTTTTAGATCCGCGTTTAACCTGTTTGTATACAGCGAGAACATGTAATGAATAATTTCATACATGTGCGTGGCTGGGGGACGATCATTTTTGTAATAAAGCTTTAGCAGTTGTATAAATAAAAAAGTAACATTGGTATGACATTGTGAGTTTCACTGGTGTGCTTTAGCTAGTGCTTACTTAACTCACTATTTTTCATTTATCCATTGCAGGATTTTTAATGATGCATAATGATCAAAATAGGATTTACGGTTTTCTTAGCCCAGTTTTCGCATTTTGATGAGCGCTAGAACTATATATAAAAGTTGACAGTCACTTTAGCGAACACTGAAGAGGACGAAGGCAGAAGCCTGCGCACTCACGAAACATTAATTAAATTATTTGTCATTTGCATGCGTTGTTACTTCTATTGTTTTCTCCTACCAAAGTTGTGGGCTCGAGTGCCTTAATTACCTGTGCCTTAATTAACTTCGTCATAATTAAACCAATGGTTGTGGGCTCTATTCCCACTAAAGCTCGAGGGTTTGAGTGCCTTAATTGTATCTTAATTAACTTTGTCTTAATTAACACCAAAAGTCATGGGTTCGACTTCCACCAAAGTTCGAGAGCTCGAGTGCCTTAATTAACTCTGCCGTAATTAACTTGCCTTTAGTAACTTCGCTCTAATGAACACCCAAGGTAGTTCGACTCTACCTTCACCATGTCAATTGGAATCCAACTTGGATATAATTTGGAGATGTGGCCGGTTCGCCCATATCTCCAAGTGGTTTCGACTCCCAACAAAGGCCGTGGGTTAGGGTGCCTCAATTAACTCTATCTTAATGAACTGTGCCTTAATTCGCTTCGACCTAATTAACACCAAAGGTCGAAGGTTCAATCCCCAATTTTGGTGCCATTGAATTTTGGCGCTGCGACGCCGGACATCGGATTTTTCGACCATTGAGCCATCTAAGGATTTCACCTTAAGTGTTGCAGTTTATATTTTCAAATTCACACGTTTACACGTTAACAAAACATTTCAAGCAAAGTCACCAGCTACATGCCGACAATGGTGTAACTGTGCCATTAGTGTGCCTCAGCAGATGTACGTACCATCGAGGACAAATTAAATTCGAACAGCGGAGCGTGTGGCCGAATTATAACTAAAGGTATACGGTGTATGTCGTCGGCCAGTCGTTGTGCACGTGCATGGGGATGTAGTTCTCGAGGAAGAGTGCAGCGCTGCTCGCCCTATTGCGATAAACGTAACCCGTATTTTCTCCGAAAGTTGTTTTCTCATCTCTCCTCGGGCAGGGCCATACCCACCTGGCAGTACAGTGTTATTGTGACTAGCACCATCGCTACATCCGTAGCGTGATATAGCTGGCATGCACCCAGCTTGCTAACGTGCATTGCTTTGCTTTTGTTACCACCATCAAAACTGCCAGTGTCTAATCGTAATTTGAATAGCACGAAAAATATATTGCATTGGATGCGCAACAACAGTGCTAGCCACCTTAAAAGTAATCACAGATAGGAATGGCACTGCAATGGCGGGGTGAGAATACAAGCTTCCAACAGGTGACGTAATACGCACTAGGACAAGCAGCCCCGCACTCCGCATCGAAACCACATGCATGTGTACAATCATCGCTGGCCGACGCCACACACTGTGCTTTTAGTTACGTTTTGGCCACACACTCTGCTGTTCGCATTTCATTTGTATTCAATAGTACATCTACTGTGGCACTCGCAGGTATACAGCTCATTATAGCGTCAGCAGGAAAGATCCACTAGATGTTCTATGGACCTCCTGCGTCCCCAAAAAGAACATCTATTAGAGGTTACTTATGTCCAGCTGCGACATCCTTTCAACGTTAGAGCAACGTGATCTGGACGGGACTTAGATTATCCATGGTACATATTTGTAACGTTGTTTGGAGAAATATAGATATCTATAGGATGTGTTCAATGTCTCAAACATGATGTTCTATGGACATCTATGGTACATTAATGGTTCACTGGGTTGTTAACGGTGAACACGCATCTCGGATTGTTTAAGTTTCAGCGTGTTCCATACGGCATCTCTAGCGCCCCTGCTATCTTTCAGTCATTAATGGACGAAGTCCTAAAAGGGATTCCAAAAGTGGGGTGCTATATCGATGACGTCACCGCCGTAGGTGATAACGTTGACGACTGTCAAGAAACCGTGGAAAAGGTGCTTCATCGATTTGCACAGCACAATATCACCATAAAAGATCAGAAGTGTGAATTTTTCAAGCAGTCCACCGTTTATCTTGGGCACAAAGTGACAGCAGATAGTATTTTTCCAAAGCAACAAAGATAAAGTCCATCTTGGAAGCAAGTAACGTAACCGAACTGCGAGCTTTCTTGGGCTCTAGAATTTCTACGGAAGATTCATCAAAGACTTGGCCACAGTCGCTGCACCAATGTACGACCTGCTCAAGAAGGATAAGAGCTGGATGTGGACGGACGCATGTTAAAGATCGTTCTTGGGATCCAAGCAGCGCCTTGTCGACAGTGAAGTTCTGACGTTTTACGACGTGAAGCCAATCGCGTTAAGCTGCGACTTTTCGGCCTACGGTCTCGGGCCGTAATTTTCCACGTTATGCCTGATGGTTCAGAAAGACCCATCGCCTTCGCCTCCAGAACGTTGAACGCAGCGGAGCGCAATTATGCGCAAGGTGAGAAGGACGCCCTGGCCATGGTTTTTGGTTTAAGCAGATTTCATAGATACCTGTACGGACGGAAATTCACGCTGTATACCGACCCCCAACCGCTGTTAGGCATCTTGGCATCTGATAAACCAATTCCTTCGCTGGCCGCAGCAAGGATTCGGCGTTGGGCTATCACGTTAGCAGCTTATCAGTACGCACTGCGGTACAGAAACGGCAACAACATGGAAGTTGCCGAGCCCTTTACAGGCTGCCACTTCCAGTCAAACATAAGTACCACACACAAGAATGTCAAGCAGTGCTTGACTCAAAGCCTCTAGTGGCTAGTGCGACAGAAAGGGACCGTATTCTTTCCAGAGTCGTGCAGTTCACCTTATCTGGCTGGCCCGCGTACTCCAATGATCAATTTCCGCCCTTTTACGTTCGTCGAAACGAACTTTCATACGAGCAAGGCTGTGTCACGTGGGGCCAGCGAGTCATCATTCCGGACGAACTTCGAGAAGCGGTGCTAATACCCGTGCCACACGGGCAAAGTAAAGTGTACTTTGAGCGAGTGCACTTCGCGGCTAGTGTCATTCGCAGGCTGCCACACGGGAACGCTTATGGCATCTTCGAGTGGTCGTTTCAGAGCGCTCTGGTCGTGCTACAAAAGTGGTGAAAACGACTTTAAAGCTGTATTACGACAATAACCGGGTATGGAAGTGATGATCCTGCTTCGTTATCAACAGAGGGACCCGTTTATGCAAGCGGTAACGCTTAGTAACCGTTTTACATGACCTTTGTAGCGCTACCAGAGCGCTCTAACACCACCAGCCGAAGATGCCATTAGTGACACTCACTGCAGAGCGCACTCGCCGGCGAGTGTGTTCGGCAACTCACTTCGCGGCGGCGAAGTGTGTAGCCTCGTTGGCAATGCTTAGAAGATACATAAAGTGATATTGAAAGAAGAGTCATGAGTAATTTCTAATAACGTTGTTTTAAATTGCTAACGTTACAAGATAATAAAATGTGCCACACCGCAAAAAAAAAAACACACACACACACAAGAACAGCAAAAAACTACTGCCGCCTTCGGGCTGTTCACGACCACGCCGGGTAATGTTTTTCCCCTGTCCTTTGGTTCTTGTCTTTGCCATAAAACAGTTCACAACGTGAGTCAGTGATCTCCTCCTTGCGTTCTCGATTCTTTTGATTGTTTGCAGCCTGCCTTGCAATGTTGCAAGAACATAATGACTGGCGGATCGAGTCGTTTTGACTGTTGCTGGTAAAGTTGCCGTCGTTGCCAGCGCTTATAATGGTGGATTGTAAATGTTGTTTCTAAGAATAATAAACTGTTTTCGTGCAGACATTTTTATATTATTAAATATATGCTTTCCCGTCTGACTCCCGGTCGCCATGGTCATCAATTTGAAGGAACACTTTTCTTTCTCGTGTAGCAGCGCACCGCCAAAGTGACACTCAGCGCGCTGAAGTGCACTCGCTCAACGTGCACTTTACTTTGCCCGTGTGGCACGGGTACAACATTGCTGCACGAAGAGCACTCAGGAATGCAACGAATGAAGAAGCTTGCTAGGTCGTTTGTCTGGTGGCCGTTAATTGACAAGGACATTGAAGCCACTGTCCGTCAATGTCAAGTGTGCCAAACGACCATGTCTGCGAAAGCACCAGGGCCATTGCATCCATGGACATATCCATCTCGTATTTGGCAGAGTCCATGTCGATTTCGCCATGAAGGATAGCGCTAACTTATTTCTTCTTATCCACTCTTATTCAAAGTGGATAGAAGTAAAATGTCTTGCACTACAACGACGTCAAAAACAATCGACTGTCTGAAAGAGATATTTGCAGCGTATGGCTACCCGGAGGAAATTATCAGTGACAACGGACCTCAGTTTACTGCACAGGAGTTCTCCGATTTTACCTCTTTCTACGGGATTCGGCATATGCATACGCCACCGTACCATGCTTCATCGAATGAGGCAGCAGAACGGCTAGTTCAAACAACCAAAGCCATTCTACTGAAGCAAGTCCTTCACAATAACCTTACAGGTCAACACAGACCTCTTCATCAGCGACTTAACGACTTTTTGCTTGCTTATAGAAACACTCCAAATTCTGTAACAGGAAGAACGCCGGCTGAGCTGTTCCTGAAACGACAACCTTGAGTAAAGCTTTCGCTCCTGAAGCCAAGTTTTGTACACGATATGAGGAGTCAAGACCGAGACGCCGCCCATCGTCATGAGGGCCGAGGAAGGGACCCGCAGATGGAAGCTGGTGATGCAGTTTTCGTGAAGACTACGAGAGGGGAACCACTGTCTTGGGAGGAAGCTGTCCTGGTACAACGAGTAAGCGACTCCACTTTAGTAGTCAAAGTCGGAGACCATTTTCGTTTCGTGCATATCGACCACTTGAGAACCAGCTGGACTTCGGGTTCAAAGACATCACTCCATCCGGACATCGCAAAAGCTCATCCTGAGTCCACTCCAGGTGCGCGTAATCAGGATTTTCCATCAATTCCCTCAGGAGATGCTCCCCCTGGTGACACCATGGTTAGTGATGCTACTGCAGGTCAGCTTGAGGATGTACGCTTAGACGACGCCGCTTCAACAGAGCAACCGGCATCGCAGCCGGTTGCTCTGTTGGGGCATGGTGTTAATATTTCTTCTCACTACGCAGCCCTGTTCTGGGGGATGAGCGATAAATGTTTATTCTGTGTAGGCTCATACAGCCTTTGTAGAAGGTTACTCATTCAAGCGTTCCAGGGTGTCATAATGCCGCTAATCGAATTGTTTCCCGCACTCCCAAAACAGCTGCACGAGATACGAAATTGAAACAACATGGTAAACGTTCTGGCGTAGTAACATTTGTGTTCACAAATGACTGGATTTTTCACATTTTCCACTGAGAACTAAGATCCGACGCTTCGAGTCCCTACCACCATTGCCACGATTCCGGAGAAAAACCGGGCACTGCGCCACAGCCGCCGCTTGCAAGGACTACCTCCTGAATACGGCATATTGAGCCAAGTAAGAATGTCCACCACAGGGGCAAGTGCAAGTCAGACTCAAGAGAGCAACGCAGTCCAATCCACTGCTAGTCTGAGTGTCGTCTACGCAGCACGCGTTCCGAAGTCATTTCATGGCGACGTGTTCGAGGACGTGGAGGATTGGCTTGAGCACTTCCACCGAGTCGCTGCAATCAATGAATGGGATGACTCTAAGAAACTGCGCTACGTGTACTTTGCCCTCGAAGACTACGCTCACACGTGGTTTGAGAATCACGAGGGCTCCATCACTAGCTGGCAAGAATTCCGACGACAGCTTCGCGAGACATACAGCAGCCCCGAAAGGAAAGAAAAGGCCGAACAGGCTCTACAGAGTCGGTTTCAGAAACCAAATGAAAGCGTGGCCATGTTTGTCGAGGACATGTCGCACTTGTTCCGACACGCTGATCCAGGTATGGCCGAGACAAAGAAAGTTCGTCTCTTAATGCGAGAAGTGAAAGAACAACTCTTCGAACAAATCATGCGCAACCCTCCAGCTACCGTCGCTGAGTTCATAAGTGAAGCAACGACAATGGAAAAAGCGCTACAGCAACGCTCCCAACAGTACGACCGCCAAAGCACCGTCGCCGCAGTGTCATGTTTCACCTGCGGACATGATTTATTAGCACTCCGAGAGCTTGTGCGAACCGTTGTGCGCGAAGAGCTTCAGGAAGTTCGCAAAACTTCTTGTCAGCCGACTGTTACTGCACTTGGTGACATCATTCGTGCCGAAATGAGGACCATGACCCAACCATTGGCGTCAGCGCGAGCGGAAGCCCCAGTGCTGACATATGCCGAAGCCGTTCGGAGCCCTCAACCATCTACGGGACGACGTTTGCCTTCCCCTGTTTCAGCTCTACCACGTCAATTTCCGGCTACAAATGTAAACCCGTATGAGGACGTAGGCCCGAGAGATATCATGCGGAAATCAAACGTGTGGCGCACCTCGGATAATCGGCCACTTTGCTACCACTGCGGCGAAGCGGACCATCTGTATCGTCAGTGCCCTTATCGGAGGATGGGCCTTCAGGAATTTCACCCTAACGCTCGTCGACCAAGTAATGGTGAGCGCCCACGCGAGATAGAGCAGTTCCTGGCTTCTCAGCAGCCGTGTTCTCCCGCACAAAGACACCAATCACGTTCACCATCTCCTCAAGGCATCATGTCACCTAGCCGTTACTCCAGGTTCGCTGATGTTCGCAACAGGTCCCCAAGTCCACGCCCACGTCAGGAAAACTGAGGACAGCGACCTCCGGGAGTGGGGCCGCTGCGGATCGTCCTGACAAACATCCTCCGAAACGACACGTTCACGACGACGATTTATCTGCCACGCCATTTTCTGATAACGACGCAGGACTTTCCGCCGATATTACCGTAACCGTCGACAATTACCAGGTCACCGCCCTCGTGGATACCGGCGCCGACTACTCCCTTATGAGTGCATTGGTGGCTACGCTCCAAAAGGTGACCACACCATGGAATGGTCCCCAACTCCGCACTGCGGGTGGTCATCTCGTGACGCCGGTTGGGAGGTGCACTGCCCGAGTGCATATCTGCGGCTCTGCCTTCATCGGATCTTTCGTCGTGCTGCGGGAATGCTCCAGGCAGCTCATCTTAGGAATGGACTTTCTTAGATAATACGGGGCCATTATAAATCTTCGAGATCTGCTGGTATCATTTTCACTTAACGCAAGCTCGCACGAATGCAATTCGCACAAGATAGCGTTGCGTGTCTCTGATGATTCTGTGACCGTACCACCTCGTTCCAGTGTACTGGTTACCGTAATGAACGACGTGGACCGAACTACTCTTGGAGTTGTTGAAAGCAATGTGTCCATCCTCTTCTATGCGTCTCCCGCGGCCTCCTCGAACTGACCAAACGGCCTGCTGAAATCCTAATTACGAACTTTAGTCGCGAATACCAGCACTGGGATATTATTGGTCTTAGTGAGGTTAGAAGAACTGGTGAGGCTTACACAGTGCTTACTAACGGCCACGTCCTCTGCTACAGAGGTCTTCCAGATAAGAGAGAATCCGGGGTAGGATTTCTAGTTCATAACAACATAGCGGGCAACATTGATGAATTCTACAGCATTAGTGAGAGGGTAGCAGTCGTCGTAATAAAGCTGAATAGGGGGTACAAAATGAAGGTAGTACAAACCTACGCCCCAACTTCCAGTCACGATGACGAAGAAATGGAATAGTTTTATGAAGATGTCGAATTAGCAATGAGAAAGGTGCAAACTTAGTATACTGTAGTCATGGGCGACTTCAATGCAAAAGTGGGCAAAAAGCAGTTTGGTGAGCAAGCAATTGGCAACTACGGCATCGATTCTAGGAATGCAAGAGGAGAGATGTTGGTAGAATCCGCGGAAAGGAATAGGCTCCGAATAATGAATACATTCTTCAGGAAGCGCACCAACAGTAAGTGGACCTGGAAAAGCCCTAATGGAGAAACAAGGAATGAAATAGATTTCACACTCTCTGCCGATCCAAGCATAGTGCAGAATGTAGAAGTGTTAGGTAAGGTAAAGTGCAGTGACCATAGGTTAGTGAGGTCTAGGATTTCTCTCAATTTGAAGAGAGAAAGAGTGAAATTAGTCAAGAGGAAACAGGCCAACCTAGACGCAGTAAGGGTGAAAGCAGACCAATTCAGGCTGGTGCTCGCAAACAAATATGCAGCTTTAGAACAGGAAGATGAAGATAACATAGAGCTAATGAATGAAACCTTAACTAGGCTGATCTCAGAAGCAGCAATTGAAGTGGGAGGTAAGGCACCAAAGCAACCTGTAGGGAAGCTCTCCCATGAAACAAAGGACCTAATAAAAAACGACAAAACATGAAAGTGTCCAACTCAAGAGATCAGATAGAATTCGCTGAACTGTCAAAACTGATCAACAAGAAGTAAGGGATATTCGAAATTATAACGTGGGAAAAATTGAGAAAGCCGTAAAATATGGACGCAGCATGAAACTATACGGACAGTCAATCTCTCCCACTATTTCCCGCTCTCTTGGCTCAATCCGACCGAAGGGGAGCTTAGCGAGCATGGGCGGCAAGCATGCACACGTCTAATGTCAATGACAGAGAGATGGACAGAGAGAGGTTGGAGCTGACGTTAATGTTTATGTCACCATGAATAAATTGAAACGAAAACTTTAGTCGTGCTAGTTTTGCTCTACTTTGCAGTGTTAATAAACCAGCTCTCTTTAATAACTCAGTCAATGAATCCGTTAACTTGTATTTATTAAAACAGAACCTTATTGCCTTCCTCTGCACCCCTTTCATTCTTGCAATGAGTTCTTTTGTGTACGGAAACCAAACAATATTGGCGTGCTTCTGCACTGTTCAAACAAGCATTTTGTAGGCCAGCAAATTCTATCTAGGAGCGCAAGACGAAGGTGTCTTTTGAGAAAGAAGAGTCGCTTTAGTGTTCAGCATGTACATTGATTTCTACTTGTGGTTATTTTGTAAACATGGCTTTCACATCGGAGAGCGTATCTTAAAGCGACACCTAAACATTTACGCTGAAATGCACAAGTGAGAGGTGTGTCATTAATAATGTAAGTAAACTCAGATATCTGTTTCTTTCTTACTGTTAGCGTTACAGATTTCTGGGGATTTACAGTCATCTGCCACTACTGACACCAAGAAAAGGCAGAATTTTGTATATGGTGATTATAACTTTGATTAATTTCGCGGTACGAAATACAATAGTCAGAGAACAGATGGATGTTACCATGTAATCGGGAAAGCAAATCTTTTGTGTATATTAAAAATAAAACTTGGTCCAAAACACGGCCTTTGCGCACTCTCGATGCAACAGGTGCTAAATTGGAAGCATCGTTATGAATATACACGAATTGTGAGCGGTATAGATCAGCACAATAACTCATCAGTGCACTCACTCACAATCATTTCAAAGGGGTGAGTGCGAGTGAGTGGCAGTGAGTGTGAGTGAGTGCCAGTGAATGTGAGTGGAAGTGAGTGTGAGTGCAGGTGAGTGCGAGTGAGTGCCAGTGATTGTGAGTGCAGGTGAGTACGAGTGGAGGTGAGTGCGAGTGCGGGTGAGTGCCAGTGAGTGCGAGTGGAGGTGAGTGCGAGCGAGTGTCAGTGAGTGAGTGCAGGTGAGTGCGATTGTGAGTGAGTGACAGTGAGTGCAGGTGAGTGCGAGTGCGTGCTGTGAGTGTGAACGTGAGTGCGGGGCCTCGAAAAAGTTATTTTGAGTGAGCGTTTGTGAGTATTCTCACACACTGCCGACCTATGGTCATGTCATCAGCTGCGATGGAATTCGCCCGGATCCTGAAAAAGCGCGAGCTGTTGCTGCCTTCCCAACTCCTACGAACAAACGCGAGGTTGGCCGTTTTTTAGGACTTAGCATGTATTACCGTCGCTTCGTACCCAACCTTTCGAAAATAGCTGAGCGATTGCATTTTCTCACAAGGGACAATGTCCCTTTCGTTTGGAACCCCGAGCAACATCGCGCCTTTTGTGACCTACAACATCGACTTCAGACTCCTCCAATCCTAGGTCACTTCGACGAAGATGCCGACACTGAAGTACACACAGACGCAAGCAATGTCGGTCTCGGCGCCGTACTTGTGCAGCGGCAAGAAGGTATCGAAAGAGTGATCGCCTACGCTAGTCGTACCTTGTCATTGGCCGAATCCAACAACTCGACTACAGAAAAAGAATGCCTAGCGGTCGTGTGGGCGATATCCAAGTTCCGAGCATATTTGTACGGCAGACCTTTCAAAGTAGTCAGTGACCACCATTCGTTGTTGGCTTGCCGGTCTCAAAGACCCCTGAGGCCGCCTTGCTCGATGGAGTCTTCGCTTTCAGGAGTTGCACGTTACAGTTGCCTACAAGTCGGGACGCAAGCACACAAATGCCGACTGTCTTTCTCGCGCTCCTGTAGAAACGACTCCGCCTGAACTTACTGACGAAGTTTCCTCTGCGCCGTCACAGCGTCCGACTTGGCTCAGCAACAGCGTGATGACCGGGAGCTTTGCCCGCTCATCGAATACCTTGAGGGCCAACTTACGCAGCCACCACGGGCATTCCGCCGCATAACTTCGTCGTTTTTTTTCTCCGCAACAACGTCTTGTACAAGCAAAGCTTTGACTCCAGCTCTGAAACCGATCTTCTGGTGGTGCCATCTGCGATGCGAGAAGAGATCCTGCATGCTTCTCACGACGAACCATCTTCTGGCCATTTGGGTTTCACGCGCACTCTCGCACGTATCCGCCACAAGTACTACTGGCCGGAACTGTCTCGTATCGTCAAGCACTACGCAAAGACTTGCCGAGACAGCCAGCGGCGCAAGACACCACCCGTACAACCAGCTGGCTTGTTACAACCTGTCGAACCACCTCGGGCACCCTTTCAGCAAGTCGGAATGGACTTGCTTGGACCATTTCCTAAATCTTCGGCTGGCAACCGATGGATAATAGTTGCGATAGACTATCTCACTCGTTACCGTCAAACAAGACCACTTCAACGAGCTACTGCTAGCGACGTCGCGAACTTCTTCATTCATGCTATAGTCCTCCGCCATGGTGCACCAGCAGTGGTTATTACCACTGCTGGTGCACCATCAGAGGGACTGCTTTCACAGCCGTAGGTAACGTGCAACTCCCAGAAGCGCTTGGTTTCAAAGTGGAAGGAAACAAACAGATCAGCCGTAGAGATCAGCAAGAGACGATTGGAGTACTGGTGGAAAAAAAAGCTGGGAAAAGATGGATGCGACCTGATCTCTTAAAATCATAGGCAGCGGTACAAGGTAAATTTTTGAGAAAGAAAAATAATAATGAGAGGTATACAAAAATGCTAGATAAACAACATGTATAGTATACCTGATTAAATCAAGCAGGCTAGGTGACTATTTGTCGCCGCCCCGTTTCAAAGGGGATGCCAATAAATCATCAACTCCTGGAAGAAGTGATGACCCTAAGTGGCACTGTTCATGGTCGGGCGACTGCTTATCATCCACAGACGAACGGCCTAACCGAACGGCTCAGGCTCAGCAAGACCATCGCTGACATGCTTTCAATGTATGTCGAAGTGGATCACAAGAACTGGGACAGTGCTCATCCTTTCGTAACCTTCGCCTATAATACCGTCGTTCAAGAAACCACCAGTTTTATTCCTTTCCGCTTGCTTCACGGCCGCGAGGTTACCACAATGTTAAGGCTGTTTCACATGGTGCGATTTTGCACTGCGATTTTCGCAGCTGCGATTTTCGCAGATGCGAAATTCGCAACGGCCATTTCACATGGTGCGATGTGAACAATGCGATTATGCGACGCCCAGGGTTGCTGACGCCCAGATTTTGTCGCACACGCCGCATAAATTCGTTTAATGTAATCAAAAAGACGTGCGCGTTATAATATAATTGACCTCTCTTTATTAGGATCAAATAATACGTGCGTTTTGTAATTTAAAAACGCTTCAAAGTTTAGTTTGTTTTGGAGTGCGCAACAGCGGTTTGTGAAGTTCAATACGAGGAAAAATGGCGGACGTAAACAGCTGTTCGCACATGGAGGTGTGTTCGCAGGTCGTCGTTCAGCGTTGTGTGCTGTCTGGTGTGTGTTTTATGCCTGTGTCGTTCTACCTGCGGTTAAACAAATTACAAGAGGACCTATCAACAAGCCCCTATAGCTGTTGTCATCGCATATGCAGTATTCGGGATTCGGCGGAGTCGTCATGTCAACGCAGAGACCCTCGCGCTACCCGTGATTAAACGTCAGCTTCTGAAAAACGGATGTGTGTGTATTGCTCGTGATTGCGCATTAGTGGTTCCTGCTCCTAGCAATATTCTTGCACAAAACTTAGCAGCAAGCACCAACCCAAAAGCTCACGTCTGCCCCTGAACAAAGCCGCAAATGATCTGTGTGTAATTACTGAACGTGCAATGGAATTTGTGTTGTGAACGTTTATCTTAGCGCCAGCCTGGCTCGTCCGTCTCGGCGCCTGTGCTGTAATTATTCATACAAGTGCTCTCTGAATATTTCGAAAGGAGTAAAAGCCGACACCACATTTTTTTAGGAGCTGCAGTCACTTGTGTACGTAGTATCGTATCATGCTGGCAGACATGGGCGTCGTCTATTTTCTCGTCCTGTTTCTTGCGCTGTTAGTGTGCTGTGAATCTGTATCAAGAAGCTTAAGTTAATATGCTGCAGTACGTAGCGCAGCCACGTAGCCACACGGCTAACATTAAAATACCTTGTTAGGAGTACGTTTGTTTGTTTAATAACAAAATCGAAGGCTAAAATTTTGTATAGGGACCGGGCGCGGGATGAATTTGGACCGGTGGCGCCTTCATGCGGCGGCGCCGCGAAAGTAATGGCATGTGGCGGCCGGGCCGCGCGCAGCTGGCGCTGCCATTAAACCAAGTCTGATCAAACATCTTGCGTTTTTGGGTGCACCAACAGTTACTGAAACATGACTGAAGTTGGTTAGGCCATTCATTTCAATCGTTGTTCATCGCGACATCCGTTTTCAGGCGGAAAGTCTGTATATGTGCGGTCTGTATATAGGCAGCAGCGCGTTCAGTGCTCAGCAATTGAAACGCGATACTCGAATCGCATGGTCGCCAGCGCTTTTTTCACTGACTGATGCAAAACACCAAACTGATGCATTGTGGTGTAGAGTGAAAGCGAGAACCTTCCTAACGCATTATGACTGCATTTGGTCCCACGGCGCGCACCTGTGGCGCGAAAAAAAAAAAACGGCGGCAGCCGCGCGCTGCCAGCGCTTCAATCGCTGGGCACTGTACATTTCCGACGCTGATTTGCTATAGTCTAGTTGTTCTAACGCTAATAAAAGAGCAGGTTATACGCAAGAGCTTCGTGTCCCACTTGCCTGTCTTCGCCTCCGCAGTGTAACGGCTCCGGAGCTTGGGCACCGAAGGAGAACACTCAGATTTGTAGTCATTTTGCCGTCTTATCAGTGTATCAGTCTTCCTTTTAATGTACATTTTCCTTCGTAACAATTCCCAACTCTGGTTGCGTCCGGCACATGACTTCGCTGTGCATCGACTGCGAACGCCAACGCAGAGGCGTGTTCACACTCGCCGCCACCGACGGCTGCCGTCGCGCTAAGCTATATAAAAACGGCCGTTACTGAAGATTGGACTAGTTTATGATCAATTAAGACTGGGGAAGCATTGCAAAGATAAAAGAACTACAACGGACAGAGAACGGGAACTTACTGACACATGTACGATCGGCGAAGCAGCTCAAGAAACAGAATAAGGAAGACGTATGTCTCCTTTTTTTTCTGGCCATAAATTTTGTGTTCTTCGCCTATTTACATGATTAAATACGCGACAATGTTAACTCGCACAGCAAAATAACATCTAGAATATAACTGCTGGAGTTCCACGTCATGGCTTGCCGCTGTGAGCTCCGTTCGCGTGCATGGTGCATTTGCATCGCAATTTGCGCTCGTTTTCTGCTTTATCTACTACCTGATGCCACGAATGTGATCTGATTCATACAAGTGACTACCTTTCTCAAAAGCAGACACACGAAAATGCGTTTTCCGGTGCGTCAGCCCCTAAAAACCGGAGTGCCAAATCACTGGAAGCACCGAGCGCCGTCGTCCCGTCGTCTGCTTCACATGCCAGTGCTCTGACAGCTGCCGTTCGCGGCGCTGTTCGCCAGCAAATCGCCGGCGCGCCGCTGGCGCCTTACGACGGCCGCCCGGTGCCTATTCATGGTGGCAAGTGTAAGGTAAGAAGCTATCGAAACTATCCGCTAATGGCATGCGTGTGCTTCTACCTGCTTCAGCACGTTATCCTTAAAGTGAGGCTGAATACCCCTGATAACCAAAAACATATGCAACTGGAGCAGGTGCTATGATTCCTTTCCTGGAAATGAAAGCCAGCATCCCAGTCTGTTAAGCTAGTCATGTACTTAACCTATATTAGACCAATGTTAGAGCATGCTTACTGGAGCCATTTCAAACTGGGTTATTTGACCAAAATAAGAAAGTGCAAGGAAAGTGTCAAGGTACAGTCTAATCTGGTATTCCCAAACCTATTGTATTAGCAAAACTTTATGCCTCCCTTAATTGCCTGCATTAACCCAATGCTGAAAACAGGGGAAGCTGATTCCCTTTCTTGCTGTTGAAAAGCTGCTAGTATCTCAATAACAGACCACTTATGTTCTGAGAGAAAGCGAGGGGCACTGACAATATCTCTAATCTTTTGTATGAGCCTTCACCTTGAACGAAAATGAAATAAAAAAAAACAGTTTCGCTCTCAGGGCGAAGCAATGAATGCGATAGCAACACAGCAATGTCATACGAAGTAAGGTGAGCGGCTTTGGTAGCAACAACACGCAGAACTGTTGTCGACGCCATCGGCGTTTTGCCCGCGTTAGCTCAAAATGCGTGCGGCGTTGGTGACTGTTGCTGGAGCCTCTGATATAAATAGGCACTTGGTGCCGCAGCTAAACGTCGCCTCCCTTCCCTCCCCCTCCCCCATGGCCTCTCGCGCGTCTGAAGAAGGCGCGTTTGCTCTACATATATGGTGATTGTAAAGGAGAAAAGAGACGCCTACTTCTGCAGTCCTTAAGCGAGCACGGCGCAGAACGCGCGTTTGTTCTCCGCCGTGCGTTCACTCCCCGTGAAAGACGCGCCCCTCGCGCCCTTTCACTCGCACATACAGCGTTCGGCGCGCGGCGACGATTTCATCTCCAAATGACGTCATACGGAACCTCACGGCGACGCCGACGGCAGAAATCTGCTTTTGAGTGTCCATATAATTGCTATCGCAATAATATTTACCTTTGCAAGCCTCAGAATCCAAACATTCTCAAAATTTTGAGGAGCCACATTAAATTTTTGAGATACAGACAATAAAAAGTGTGCCTAAGTACAAGTGCACACTGAACACACTTGAGTGGTTGAGTGGCCAACTGTGAATGCAAAAGCGTCCATAGCTGCTACCTCGAGGTAACTGCTAGGTTGCACGTGTGTTTCTCCTATAGCCCATGTACCT
>NW_023605496.1:0-60001 GCF_013339745.2 Dermacentor silvarum
AGGTGTTGCGGCTATCGCGTTATCGGTTTGACGACCTATGGGGCGAAGTTCGGTCGAACGATGCTATAGGCATGGTGATTTTATCGGTGCCATTGACAAGAAAGCCCATCGCAGTACCAAAGCCAGTCTTACGCTACGCACGCTTTCAGTACCGCACCGACGTCGAGCTACCAGTGGAGTTTCAACGTGCTACACGGCACGTTGGCGTCCGAGCGAGGGGGGGACCTATCCCCAAGATGGGGCCGCATGGCCACGCAACCCTTCCAAAACGTTTCACGACTAATCCGCCAGGGCAGGCCGCATGCGCCGTCAGGCCATGAAATAGGCAGATTGCCAGCGCGGCACCATGTGCATTACACCTGTTTCAACAATTTGGAACGACCACCTATCTTTCCAATATGGGAACCGCCACTCAAGCATTCCTGTCGATGCGGCCCAAGTCGACAAGAACGCTGCACCATGTGCTGCCACCACGCAAGGTTGGAAAGAGTCGGCAGTTACTTCGCCGTTATCAAGCGATCACAGTTTGGCAGCGCTTCGTTTACACGTTGCTGATTGCTGATAATGGTTTGTGGTGACGTTTTACCTTTCGAACATCGCATTCTTTTGTCACCCGAAGCAACATAGATAACATAATTTTAAGGCTCTAGTGTGGTTGATGTGCTGTCATAATGTCGAGACCTTTGCAGAATGGCAGCATGCCAAAGTAGTTTCCGAAATTTAGGCGTCAGGCCAGTGGCGTAGCCAGAAATTTCGTTCGGGGGGGGCTCAGGTTGCAGCGCGGCCTCCTCCTTATAGAATTTGTCAAGGGATCATATGCATGAATAATAACTACATTGCCAATTTCATTGTATATTAGATACTGCAAGCGAATTACTGAACGCTATGCACTGTCCATTAAAATATGTATGTTTTCATAAAAGAATATATTCGTATGCCCCAAAAATTGTGGTAGAAATAACTGAAATAAATGCTTCCGCGTTTTTTTTTTGTCTAATTAATAAGTAAAGAAAACATCACATGAATTTTACAACTATTGACCCTTTTCGCGGAGCAGTTTGTTGTAGAGAAACGAGATGGTGCTCACGGCGGCGCGCCATACCTCTCCTCAGCGACCGTGCACGAATACGAAACCATTACCGCTTCTACCTTGCTTCTGTGCTATCAGCTGTCGGAAATGCAACTGAGTTTTCGCTAACACACTGTGCTCCAATCATGCTAGATTGAATAATGTGGATTGAAGACGCGTGCAGTAGTTGGCTGCAAAAATAGTGACTGGCATGTTAAGGAATAGAATGAATCTGTGTGGCGAAGTTCGCGGACCGCTGCTGCAACTGTCCGAACGTGTTACCGGCACTTCGTGATGTACGGATTTCCTCGAGGATACATAAATTTGCTCATCCGCCACCCTTGTATCGCTAACCTTCAAAGAAAGGGCTTCATCCCCAGAACGTCGGCAAGAGTGAGTACCACTCGTTAAACAATGACAAAGGGAGTAGCGCCGCTTCCTGTCATAGTAAGTTTCACACACGTTATCTATACACATCTGTCCAAATGGCAGGAAAACTTACGCCCACTCTATCGCCGACGTATCAAGAATAAGCGAATGGACGCACAGTTGAATATATGCGCACTGCATACACACAATAAATGACGGACTACACCTATGGCGCACCAATGGTCGAAGCTGAATGTTTCGTGACGGTCCACAAGAGTAAGCAAGTTACTAGCTGTAATATATATTTGCTACAAGGTATTACAATGTACAAAACAGCTACGTTTCAAGCCTTGTGCGCAGCAAGAACAAATCTATTAGATTCGGAACTGAGCACAGCCGCGAGTGATTAGGCAGAAAATAATCAGATAGTGGCCGCACCGAGGAACTTCACTGAGTCAAAAACTGACAAGCCACTGTTTCAAAATATTTGCCGAATAAAGAACAAAGAGCTAAACACACTAATGCTGACTGAAATCATAATCGGAAAGCTTGGAATGCATATTTAGCCCCGCTTTTAGAAGAAGCACCATATACACTGCTTGTGCCGTTTGGACATACCTTAATCAGCTCCGAAAGCGCTTTTGCATGTTCTCTGAAGCTGTGATCAAAGCTTCGTGTCGCCCACCTAGTCACCGTCTACGATATCTCCGAAAACAGAGGTTTTCTAAGCCGCGCCGGCGTCATGCACTTCCATTGTAAACAAGGAGGCAACGGAGGCAGTTGAGGCAAGCAATGGACGCGTCACCACGTGATCAAATATGGCAGCGCCCACAGGATCGCCGCGAAAAGGGTCAATATCAGTTCGAAACCAGCAAAGCAGTGCATGCAGCTTATATGAAAAACGCAAAGGCCATGAAATGAATAAGTTGAGGACAAATATTTTGATGAATCTTTGTCATTCAATAACCTTGTTTACATTTTTCTACAAATGCAACGGCCAGGAAGAAACCTCAATGACGCTATCCCTCGTTGCAATCGATTGCGCAGGAGCAGCTGTAACTAGTGTATTGTAATTACACCGAGATAATACTCGCAGCAGTGAGTACAAATAAAAAGTGGGATTTCTGCAAAATATATATTAGAAATGCGAATATAGAATGGAATATACAAATGCGAAGATACAACTCGCTAAAGGGCAAAAAAAGAGTCGCTGGAAACAAAGTTCACTGCTTGTATACAGAAAACCTTGCAATAAGAGATTTAAAAATATGTATGAGTCTCCAATAAATCTATGTATTTAAGCAAACGTCAGTGTATATAATGCGTCAAATAAGACAAATAAACATGTCGCTCAGTCACAGATAGTAACTTTTCGCACAGAAATACAGATGATCTAGGCAAGAACATAACTGTGATCGCAGAAATTGTGTTATGTACTTGGGCCATGCAGCGGTCGCGACAGTGCCATGTGGGTAGAATAATAGAGGAATAATGCATAAATCAGTATGAAAATGTGTAATTTAACTGCCTGCACAAAGCCATGCCTGCCAACCTCAAGACTTTCAAATTCGTAAACTCGCGACCGGGGGGGGGGGGGGGGGGGGGCGTGCACGGGAATTCTCCCGAGGAGTACGACTTCAAACACACTTGGAAGTACTGATAGTATATAGTACTGACGAGGCTTTGAGCACGCCATCACACTTCGCAGCCTCTACGGCTACAAAACACCGGAGTGCCGGAGTCGCACTGCGCCCGATGCAGCAGCACGTCGCACAAAAAAAGCGAGGCCCACAAAACAGGTCATACAGTAAAAGTTCGTTAATTCGGATTTCACGGAACCGAAACAAATGTCCGAATTAACCGAATGTCGAATTATCGAGGGTATCAAGAAAACAATAAACAAATGCTTACTACGTCAACACGCTCTTATTTGCAGTATGAATCAGCAAATTCTGTTTCTATTTTGCATAAACGCAATGCGGAAGCTGCAATTCTCGTCATCTCACGACTGATTAGAGCTCGCAGCGGCGAAGGTTTCGCGACTTCCTTCACATTGCGGCCGCGGCGCGCGTCTTCATCTGAGACGGGCTTTTCACTAGCGCGCGCACATCCCGTTTATTTTTTCGCCAATGTCGCCGGGTCTCCGCCCATCGCGATGTAGACGGTGCGCCTCTTCCTCTTCACAACCGCAATCTCTCTCTCTTCATCCTCGACAGCTTTACACTGAGTAAAAACGAAACTATTGCTTACCGCAACCGCTGTCAACGTGATCATGCACGGCGACCTTCCGGTTCTGAAGGCGCGCGGCCGACGCACGCATAGTCAAACCGAAACTACCGTTTGCTGCAACTGCGGACGAAACCGCTGTCGATATCGACGCGATCATGCATGGCGACTACCCAGTTATGAAGGCACGCGGCCGACGTGCGTACCGAGTCAAAACGAAACTACTGTTTGCCACAACCGCAGCGGACGGAATCGCGGCAGCTATCAAGACGATCATGGTTGGTAACTACGCAGTCATGAAGGCACGTGGCCAACACGGTGCTATGTGCGGCGGTAAACGCAAGCTAGGCACGAAGCCTTCCGGCGTTGTTGTCATTCCAGTACTCCGTCGCTTCGTTTCGGTGGACGCTAACGTTGTTTTGGCGCGGTCCATTCATGTTTCGGAGGGTGGCGTGGCTTAGAGCTATGGGCGCGGACCATTCGTGTTCGGAGGGGCGGAAGGGCAACGGGACAGAGGCGCGCGAGGCTGGCGATGCGGAGAAGGATGGAAAACAACGCGCGGCTGCGTGAAATAGCTCATTTTTTTTTTTTTTTTGTCTTTTCAAGGAGTTCGTATTCCATTCCCTGACGGCACGGACACTGAGTGAAAACTAGACTGTACTAGTGAAAACGAAACTACTTTTTGCCGCAACCGCTGCGGATGAAACCGCGGCCGCTATCAACGCGATCACGGATGGCGACTACGCAGTTTTGAAGGCACGCGGCCAACGCAGTGCTATGCGCGCCGGCAAACGCAAGAATAAAAGCTTTAAAGGCTCAAATAGGCACGAAGCGTCCTGGCGTTGCTGTCATTCCCGTACGATTTGAACTCCGTCGCTTCGTTTCGGTGGACGAGTTATAGCTCGTTTGCGTCGCACATTTGCGGCGCTCCGCGCTCGCCGAGAACCAAGAGTTGTCCGAATTAACCGATGTGCGGCCAAATACGTCCGAATTAACGAGAATTTCATTGCATTAAATAATGCAAACGCCTGCCGGGACCAAAGGACGTGTCCGAATTAACGAGCTTTTACTGTACTCGCGAAAAAAGCCTAGCGAAGGTGACAGGCAAGACGACTAGCCACAGCCTCCTATACCGAAACTGCGCCTGCCGCATCGACCCGAAATCGCCGTCGTCTCTGGGGGCGCCACTTACGTACAGGTGGACCTCTATGTTGAGAGTAACGACAACCAGTGACTTCCAGCCGTCGTCAGGTAGTCCAACAATCCGATGACGAAGGCAACGTCAGAGATTGAAAAATCTCCTTACTCTGCAGACAATAAAGATTACGGCGCATACCTCCATCTCTATGCGCCCCTACGTAAGTGGCGCCCCTACCCACCAGCAACGGTGTGAATTTATTAAAAATTTTAAAAACTATTTCGCGAATATAACCACTTTTCCGTAAAAATTGAGCCGGCATTCGTAAAATCGTAAGACGGGTCCAAATTCGTACATTTTACGGAAAATTCGGAAGAGTTGGCAGGTATGACAAAGCCAACAATTATTCTGCACCCAAAATTAAAGGAGAGTATTCCTTCGTTTCAAAAAAGAAATAAAAGCAGGTAGCTGAAAATGAAAGAAAAGGACAAACGAAGGCCACAGATGATGCGGTAAGTTGAACTACCCAATATCCGAGTGTGTTTTTGGCGAACTCCGCGTGGGCCGGGCTTTCAATGAGCAAGGTCGGTCAAAATTGGTTATTGGTATTCTCGTAATTTTTGTATTCGCGTGATAATTGTGATCATGATGCCAACTGCTAGAATAAAAGGCGAAAATCTCTGTGGTTTTAAAAGCTAATGAACGGTCATACATTTTCATAATTAAGAATTACGAACCTGAAGGAACAGTGCTTTTTACTTGCATTGATTTTTGCTGCTTCGCTATCTAAAGGACAAACTTCTCTTGGCGGGAGAGTTGAGCGAAGCGGTCAATGACTTCGGACACGTTGATGCCGACGTCTCTGTGGGTGTATAGAAGCGCCAGCCTAACCATGCGTTCCACAGACATTGTAGAGCGCAAGTAGTTTTTAGTGAACTCTTGCTAAAAAATATTCTTTCTGCGCTAGCAGTGGTCACTGGAAGAGTGACTAGAAGCTGCAGCAGTATTTACACATATACATAGAACCTGCTGTCGCAATGAGATGGGCATCTATTCCGGTGCTAAAACCTAAAACACTCCCTTGATGTCGTTGGCATACTTGTTTAGGTACCTTGCAGAAACAGTAGGCTGTTCGATTCCAGCGATGTCCGTCGTTTCGTCAGGAAGTATGGAGAAGCAGCCTGCTTTTGAATCTAGGCTTTCTTTGATGATGTCACCACACATTTCTATAATTTGGTTTTATGCGTCTGGGCTTAAATACGAGGCATTACTGGGGCAACTTTCCAAATGGTTCTTCCAATATGTATCTCCACAATCAGCTCGCATGCGAAGAAGCACTCTGAAAATGCCTGTATTTTCAGCAGGGGAGTTGCTTAAATCCATAGGGCCCCTGTCTTTGTGGCCACGGAGAACCAGACCTTGTCGCCCGCAAAAAAAAAAAAAAAAAAATCTCAATAATAGGCCGTTTACTTTCTTCTGTTTTCTCATATTTTACTTTGCCTGCCCTGGTCCAGCTGACCAATCACATTGGGCACGCTTCCTGAAAATGTTTGTAGAAAAGTATCAGCTGCTAGCTGACAGTCCCAGTGATATTTAGTATTTTCGTGTGTGTGGAAGATTGCGAACGCGTGCTTCCATTTCTGGAATGGCTTGGACAGGAGGGCTCCAGTGTGCGCATGTTGGCCCAAGTTTATAAGAACATTAACCCCATAAAGTTCTAGAATTGAAAATCTTTTAAAGCATGTCTTTGGAAATGTCAGGGCACCTTTCGCGTCAAAAGTTTATGAGAACTTTATACCCATAAAGTTTCGCAATTGAAATCCATGCGCTCCGTTATTCCGCTGCCGCTGCGAGATGCCGCAACGCGCCCGCTCGCTATCGAAAAGCCGTTGAAAGTTTGTGCTTGGATGGGGCTCCTTGCGTTACGTGACTCCAGGTGCAAGGGCGTTGTCACGAAATCCAGCCTGAGTTCGCAATCTTCGTGCCGAAATGTCTTTTCGAGCGTGAAAAAGACATTGTAGACAAAATCCAGAATGATTGCCGGCGTCGGTGGAACTTTTGGTCGGCGGTGCATGCCAGCACGAAGAAATTTCGGGGGGGGGGGGGGGGGGGCTGAAGCCCTATCAGCCCCCCCCCCCCCCTGGCTACGCGCCTGCGTCAGGCCTACTAGAACACTTCGAATACGCTAATACGCTACTATAACGCTTAGAACACTAGTAGAATACAGTCATGTCCTGCTGGTGGTAAAGTATATCACAAACTCTCAAATTGTGATTGCAGTTTCGAAATGAAACTAATGAAATGAAAATGTGATTGCAGTTCTTGAAACTCTCAATGTGATTGCAGTTTCGAAACAGCTACACGACGCTGCACTTCATTCTTTAGATAAAGTTTCTGACAGAAGTTTTCAGCTGGGTGCAGTAATGCACCGGGAACGAAAATGACACTGAAAATCTAGTCTAGAGCGAATAACAAAAATCTTTGCTCCGGAGGCCATGCCCTCTCATATTTAGTGCTGTTTGTTTATTGCCCTTTTCTCAAAATGCAAATATTGGGCGCCATCCAATGTCTCGAAATCTCAACACCAAAACAGATGGAACTAAAAAAATTTGTTTTTATTTTTTTTTTTTGCAGAACAGTCTAATGTGTACTCTATGAAGTATAACAGGTGGAATTTTTTTGTTTTCATTTCGAAATTAATTATTTTGCTACATTTTCTGCAACATTTTGTGGGCTTGTAATCAATGGGCTGTAAAATATCTATTGGTCAGATAAAAAAAACTGCTTGCTTTATACTTAATTCCTTACTCTTTATGCTATTTAACCACTCCTTACAATTAATTTTTAATTGTGCCATTTTCCATTGTGGCCTTAAACAATGGAAGTAAAATGTTAATTATCTTAGGGACTAATTGACCTATAGCAAAATTACATACTGAAAATCGGTACAAAATATCTTACAAAGCCGAAAAACCTTCATTAACATAAATGAAAAAAATGGTGAACATTATTTCAATAGCAGTGTCACCCCTTAACTCTTTCGTTACGCCTATTCAGATCAATCACTGGTGATCAGTGCTTTAAATCGCCGATTTCGACATATTGAAGTAGTTTCTTATGCACTTAGTCCCACCCAGTGGCTAGTCCAGGCACTCCACTTTTAGAATTAGCTTAAATTTTCTCGTTCTGGCGATGTTATAATTTTTGACGGATGTTTTTGCGAACTAAGGTGTGTGTTGTACTGAAAATACCCCCTCCGGGGGTCTTTAAGGACAATAAACTGAACTGAACTGAAAAGGGCCATGGTTATCACAGACGAGAAAAAAGCGAACCGCTCGTGATTAGGCTGCACTAACGTCCAATTCTCGTATTAAGGAGACTCCCAGGAAGTCAAGAATCAAGTTATGCTGTTGGCTTTGCCATCTGGAGTGCTGAACGGTGATAAGTAACCTAAAATGATGTTAACCGTTCAATAGTGAGCTTTGGTTCGGAGTCCAAGTAGTTTTATTCCACCAAAGCACATTTCTTTTACCACGTCTGCTGTACCAGGTCCGCCACATGTCCAACATGTGGACCTGGTATTTTCAGCCAATTTCGAAGAGTTTTGGTTTCGCTTCACTCGCAGTATCCTGGCGAGGGCCGCTGCCGTTGTTACAATGCATTTATCAAAAGTCACTCCCATGGCGGCTCCATCCCGCGCAACTGCACCACGAGAAAAGTGCCCCGCTCAGAAATAAGCTGCCCCTGCACTTGAATTTAGGGATCATCACTCGAAATATAGGTCCGAGGATGACAGCAAACCAGCTTCAAGCTCTGACAGGTGACAATGTTCTGAGTCAGGCCAGGACATCCGCAGCTGTTCACCGGCTAGTTTCGTTTACGGCCTTGAGCAGTCTCCAACGTGCGCGCTTATCTGCCGATCTTTGTGCATGACCCGAGAGCTGCACTGACTGTCTGCAAGGTGCGTACTTTGCCTGGTCAGGGTGTGCTGTCACCGGAAGCAAAGAAAATTCCTTCCAAGAAGGCCGTCCTGAACACGTATTGGCCCAGCACTACGGAGCAGCACAACATACTTTACAACGGCGCGGGATTTCTTTCTGCTTTTCACTGCGGAAGTGATAAAGACTATCTGGAAAAAATACAAAGAAATATGATTGGATGCGTATTCTGTAGTTGCTCCGCTACGCCAAGAGATGGGTTCTGGAAAGAGGGGCTCCAGAGGAACTGGTAAAGTGCATTGGACTTCTCATCGGACCGTTTCAGAAGATGCCGAAAAGGTGAAACTGCAAATTGTGTTAGCAGGGTCGCAAAGTTAAACAAAAAACTAAAGCTTTGCGCATAAAACACTGAGTGCACCTGTGCTTCACGAAAAGCCAAACACTGTTTTCCCGCATGGTACGAGAGATGAAGCAGTTCCTGGTCTTAGTTTCTTTTTTTGTATCCGATGAACAGCGGTGTAATGAGCATTTATTTTTTCACACTATTCCTAAGCAATTTACCTTTGAAATGTTTATTCTGAATTTCCTTTGATATTAATGCTTTTGTACATACGTTTATTAAATGTTTTTATGAACTGGCCACCAAATCGCACTTTCTAGAAGTTCTGCGTGTTACCGAATAATTCTTTTGCTTTGCAACATGTTTTTAGAAAGAGCATTTCATTATGTACAATTTACTATGCAGCAGTGCGTGCTGGAACATTTTTTGTATTGGCAAAAAGTTCTCTGAAACCCGATTTCCTCGCGGTAACGAAAGAGTTAAAGTAACGCGAGAGAGAAACGAGCCGTACCATGGACGGGTCATTGCACATGCTGCTGACCTCTGAGCTGTTCTGGCCATTGATTCTGGGACTCTTCCGGAGACACTTCCTGCTACCCTTCCGTGGAATGTTCCTGCGACCCTTCCTGGAAACGCTCCTGGGGCTGTTCTCTTGTTCGGGCAGGAGTTCCCAGTCATCTGCTCTTTTCCCACCGCTGTTCTTTTGTTCCGGTAGCAGGTGCCCGACGCTCTTCCCCCGATCATCCAATTTGGGAAGCGATTCTGAAAGTGACCGTGAAATTAAAAATGTTCTCAGAAATGTTTTATTGCGAAAGCAATTATATGGACACTCAAAGAGGATTTCTGCCGTCGGCGTCGCCGTGAGGTTCCGCATGACGTCAACGGCGATGAAATCGTCACCGCACGCCGGACGCTGTATGTACGAGTGAAAGGGCGCGAGGGACTTGCGCTTTCACGGGGAGCGAACGCACGGTGGAATAGAAACGCACATTCTGCACCGTGCTCCTTGAAGGGCTGCAGAATTAAGCGTCTCTTTCCTCCTTTACATCGCGCGAAAGGCTGTGGGGGGACGGGAGGGAGGGAGAGAGGGGAGGCGACGTTTAGCTGCGGCACCAAATGCGTATTTATATAAAAACGTTGTGAGGCGAGAAAGTGGTTAAGACTTCTGACGCTGCTCGACGAGTTTCCCGTTCTGATCTTGTCGAAAACCTCCGAGCCGCCCCAGAGGCCCTGGCAACAGTCACCAACGCCGCGCACGTTCGGTGCGAACGCGGGCAAAAACAACAGTTCTGCACGTTGCTGGTGCTGCTGCATGTCCAAGCTTATACAGCTGATAAAACTACTACCCTTACTCCGTATAGCTCTCTACTAAGTTGCAATCGCAACTGATGCTTCGCCTTTCGGGTGAAACTGCGACAATTTTTTTCGCAGAACCAACTGCAAGCACAGTGGTCGCCCACACCACAACGCAAGGAGAGTGTTGAGGCAGAAATAATAGCTTCCCCCAATATCACCAGAACATTCCCGTTCTCACTTATGAAATAAAGAACTGAGACACTTACTTAAGGAAGAATTTGATTTAGTCCTCTTACGTTCATACTCATCATATCAGCACTGTCTTATTGTCTCTTAAGCAACTGCCCAAAAGTAGGAAAATATGGGACTGAAGCACAGTGGAACCCCGATTACTGTGCAGTCCACTTATAAAGATACCACACATAAGAATATATCGGTTATAACGTGGGTCGACCTAAGAGTATCAACTTATGAATTAGGGCTATGAGAAAAAAAAACATACATAACGATATGTTATTAACTGCGTATCGGATATAACGATCTAAATTTTTATTCTGGGCGGCGTTTTTCATGCAGAATAATCGAGAAATTTGCATCCCTAAGTTGCCCTTAATCGAGATGGGGCGAAAGTTTGCCTACACGAGTTCATATCTGCCGCCATTACTGCGCAGTGCATCCCGCCCGGGCGCCGTTTGTGAACGAAAGCCACGGAGAGCACTGCAACTTGACACAGCGTACACAAGATGGCGCCAGCTGCTTTACGTCCATGTCGCCAGTGGTCGCGCAAGCGAGCGTACAAAGAAAAGAAGGGGGAAGAAAGCGATAAACGAGTGGCGCCTTCGCGGCCTACGCTGCCTTTAAAATCTCCCTCAAGCACGGAAATTCGCCGCGGAAGGAGCGGGAGGTGCGCCGACAAAGCTGTGTGGGCAGTGTCTCTCGAGACGAAGCTGCAAACTTTGCAAGACCTGAATTAGTACGAGCTCACACACTCGATGATATCGATTATGAAAACTGGGAGCGCCACGATCATTAAGGCTAGAAGCAGTGGCCATGCCGATCAACGGAAACGCCCGGTTTTGTGTGCCAGGACCAAACCCGCATGGCCAAAACGAAGTGTGGAAGCCGCTGACAGTACCGAACTCTGGGAGCACGTCGCTACTGACGATTAAATAGGTGGTGCTTCGATGAAGAAGTTTCTAAGTGCAGGTAGTGCTGCCTCGTTCTTTGAAGAGATCTCCGCCGGGGCGATAATTGTCCCGACAGACTGCGGCGTTGTGCGACAGAGGCGACGACAGCAGCGGCAGTGACGACGAGATTGACAATGGCCCATCATTGTCACAAACCCCAATGTTCAACCAAAGTGCAATGTCGTTGATCGAGTCGCTTATTGATTTCATGCACGCTAAATTATAGCCGCCAGTGTTCGCGTAGCAGCTGGATGCAATGCACGTGGCAGTTGTGAATCCGAAATTTCTGCGAAAGCAAGCGCAGATCTCTATTTCAGCACGCCTAACGATTGAGACGCTATTGAGAGGTATAAAAAATGTTTTGTTTTTCACAGCCTTTCTACAACGTCGATTTTTTATCGCAAGTGGCAAATTTGGTTTCGGGACTACAAAAATATATATTCGCGGGATTTCTTTCTTTTTCTTTTTTTACAGCAGTTCAGATACAGCGATGATCGGTTATTACGATCAGATTTTTCGTTCTTGATATCGTTATAAGTGGACTCCCCTGTATACGATTTTCTCGTGACCGCGAAAAAACATCATAAGATCCGAACAACAAAAATTATGCCTATAGAAATACTATGTCGCATGACGGATTTACAAAAAACTTCAATGGAAACTACTAACACACTCTGCAGGCCTTGGAAACCCAAATTACCAAAAAAGTAAATGCGATAAGAAGGGGGACGTGGCAATGAAAACAATTTTTGTACTAATGGGAATAAATTGATGAAATTTGGCATGTAGGTGTTATTTGTTATGCTGATGTCAAAACTGAAATCAGTTTTGTGCTATATATTATAGTTTTTGAGTTACAATAATTGACAGCCTCTAATGGTCATCCCAAAATTAATTCATTAATTACACAAAAGTTCATCAAGATTTTCACCTCAGCATGTTCACAAAGGCCTATTGTGTGCAATAAAGCTATTGGTTTATATCTTAAATGCCGAAATGAGCACTAAATTGTTTTTTGAACTTTCCTATGCATGCTGTGTTACTAACGACCTTTGCAAAAGACATTTTGCTTTGAGGTGCAGATAAAAATGGGCAGCTTATTCAGGTATCTTAAGGTCCTGAGCAATGGTGGCTTTCATGGCTCCATGCCGCTTTTCCGACTCCTCGATAATATTCAGCTTATCGCCGAGCGACAGAACTGTCCGCTTTCGAGACATTGTGCGTCGCGTTGCTCCACACAACTCACAACCTCCCCTGAACATTGATCGCTACGATTACGACGAAAAACATGTGCGAAAAACCTAGGCCTCTCCACGCTACCTTGTCGGCAATCTGCTGCTGGGAAACTGGAAGGATAGAAACGCTTCACCTACACGACGAGAGGCGACGCCACCGAGAAGAGAGGGAGAAAGTGATTGTGGAGAAGAAAAGGCGCTATATTTCAGCACAGCGGGCGTCGCGAGCGGCTGCGAGAAACGAACTACGAGACAAGGCAGGAAAGAAAGCTGCGCCGAAGCGAACCAGTCGAGTGGGGTCAAGTGCTCCGCATGCGGAGCCCCCTTCTGAAAGAGAGATGGAGCGAGGAAAGAAGCCCGCGGCACTTTTCTTTCGTCCACCGTTCCGTCCTGTGCTTCGCGAAGGTCGTCGTATAACACGGGTCCCCCCCCCCCCAGGCGTGAAATTGCGTAGGATAACCAGGGCTTTTAATGCATTGCTTCTGTGGAGACTAATCCTTCGTAAAACCCGGGTCATTGCAAAACCGGGGGACATATAACCGGGGTTCCACTATAATTGGCTTAGTTACTCCAGTAAATAGGTATATTGCCACGTGTTTTGAAAGCGGACTAACAATGTTTATTAAGAGCTGCTGGCTCCTGGAGAAAACGGCGGCAAGAGCTAGCTATCGAGCGGGGCAGTTAGCACGCTCTTCTTGTGCATGTTCTCTGGCACTCTCCCCACTAGAGCAGAAGACGAAAGTACAGCAGAGGTGAAGCGTAACATGCAGTCTCAAGAAACATAGAGGTAACCACATTAACTGCAAATGGGAGCATAAATATAAAAATGAATAAATGAAGATCACGAACGTGCAACATACGGTTTCATGCGTACTACGTGAACTATGTCAGGGCTAGATGGTTGTCACCGTGTTTGCGCCCCACTGTCCGGAACAACTTCGTAGTTCACATCACTAATGTGGCACAGCACTTCGTGTGGACCAGAATACCAGCTAAGCAGCATTTCAGAAAGGCCACGGCAGCGAACAGCGACACAACCACCCTTGGCCTCCGGGACTGTAGCCCACCTGTTTGTGACCGATGTTAAAACGCCGTGCATCTGCGTGTTGCTGATCATCGATATGTAGCAGCACCAACTGGTGAGCTTCCTCAATGCGCAGAGCAAATTTTTCGGTGTCTTGACACAGAAGCATAGCATCCAGCATCGTCTGAACTGGCGGCTGTAAAGGAGATGAAATGGTGTGAAGCGCGTTGTTTCTTGTACGGAAGTATTATAAGCACAGGTCACATAAAGCAGGATACGATCCCTTGCCTTGTGCTGGACGTCGATGTACATAGAGATCATGTCTGCTACAGTCTTGTTTAACCACTCCAAAAGTCCAGTGGACTGCAGATGGTAAGCAGTCGTCTTTCAATGCCTGGTGTTGCTCAGTTGAAAAATTTCGTCCACGAGCTGTGCTGCGAACGCCATTCCTCTGTGCGATTACCGTGACGCAATACAATGTGACCCACAAAGAACTGCACTGCCTCAGAAGCTGCGACTCGCGGGAGCGCATCTATCTCGGCATAGCGAGTTAAATAGCGAGTCGTGGCAATCACCCACTTGTTGCCATTGGTTAACAGAGGAAAAGGCCGAAGAATGTCAACGCTGACTTGGTCAAACGGCTTATGAGGTGGTTCAATGGGTTGCAAAAACCCAGCAGGCTTCATGGTCAGTGACTTTCGCCGCTGACATTCACGGCAGCTTTTGACATACTGCTTGACGCTTTCCGAAAGCCTGGGCCAGTAACACATCTTGTGTACTCTGGCAAGCGTTCGTGAGGAGCCTAAGGTAACCAGATGTGGGCTCATCATGGCAAGCGAAAAGAATATCGTCCCACAAGTCATCAGTAACCACCAGGAGGCAATCTCAGTCATTTGAACAGGTGATCTCCTTGTCCAGCAAGTTGTCTCGTAGACAGAAGGACGTCAATACGCAACATAGATGGCGTCGTGTAGTTGCTGGGCGGCCCTGCAAGTGGTCGATGATAGGGCGAATTTCAGCATCATCACGCTGTTGTCTGGTAAAGCCCGATGTAGTAATGGCACCCAGGAAGTCGTCACCGTCCTTATACTCTCGATTGACAGATTCGGCAGGTGCACGCGAGTGTCTTGGCGTCTTCGTGCTTGCGGCCAGACTTCTAAATGATAGTGATGTCAAATTCCTGTAGCCACAAGCTCCACCATGCCAGTCGTCCTGAAGGATTGCGTATGTTCGCCAACTAACATAGAGCATGGTGGTCTGTCAACACTTTGAAGAGAGGCCATAGAGAAAGGCAAAACTTCGTGATCACCCACACGACCGTGAGACACTCTTTTTCTGTAGTAGAGTAGTTCACCTCCGCACGGGACAGCAAGTGGCTAGCATAAGCTATTACTTTTTCAATGTAGTCTTGACATTGGATGAGTACTGCGCTAAGACCGATGTTACTGGCGTCAGTATGCACCTCGGTGTGAGCCTCTTCGTCGAAATGTGCTAGAGCAGGTTCTGACTGCATGCATTGTCGTAGTTCAGCGAAGGCCGCCTGTTGCTCATTTGGCCAGGCAAATCGCGAGTCATTCCTTGTAAGGCGAGTCAGGGGTTCCCGTATCTTCGAGAAGTTTTCAGTGAAGAGGCGATAATACACACACAAGCCCACGAAGCGCCGCACAACCTTGTCGGCAGGAGAAGGAAATGCTGCTACAGCGGCAAGCTTGTCGGGATCGGGTCGGACTCCTCTTAAGCTCTTAATAACCAAAGTGGCACTTTCCTGGTTTAAGCGCGAGATCAGCCGATCGGATCACTTCTAGCACATTACGCAGGCGAAGATGTTGCTCAAGCGTTTCAGGAAAGGCAACTACGTCGTCAAGATACACAAGATAACTCTTCCACTTCAGTCCAGCGAGGACAGTATCCATCATTTGCTGGAAAGTTGCTGGGACTGAACACAAACCAAAAGAGAGCACTCGAAATTCGTAGAGGCTGTCGGGAGTCACAAAGGCAGTTTTCTCGCGGTCTCATTCGTCTACCTCGATCTGCAAGCATCTGCTTTTGAAATCAAGTGACAAAAAATACTGGGCACGCTGCAGTCTATCTAATGAGTTGTCGATACGTGGCAGTGGGTACACGTCCATTTAGTTACGTTGTTGAGCTTCTGGTAGTTGACGCAGAAGCATAGCGTTCCGTCTTTCTTTTCGACAAGAACGACCGGAGACGACCATAAGCTGTTGGAAGGTTTGATAACGCCATCTTCAAGGATCTCTTGTACTTGCATACAAATTGCTTCACATTCTTTTGCCGACACGTGGTAGGGCTGCTGGCAAATCGGGCGTGCGTCGTTGCATGTTATGATGCTGTGCCTTGTATTTGATGTCTGGTGTACCTTAGATGAACTTGCGAAACATGCCCCGAATTCAAGCAAGAGCTCATGCAGTGCTGCCCGTTTATCTTTCGATAACTCTGAATGAATGTTGATGTTGCCCAGTGACTTGTCAGCCATCCCCACTGGTTCAGGGGCAAAACATTCAGCAACAACTTCTATTTTTTTGGCAAATGCTATCGAAGTACAGCGGAAAAGGTGTCAATGCTCATTACTAAAGTTAGTGATAGGCAACTGAGATCGGCCATCACTAAGCTGTAGCACACCCTTAGCCGCACAAACACCTTGTGTCAGTAGATGCGCTAAGTTACTTTTTGCGACCACTTCACCTTTGCGCATTCCACCACACATCACTTCGACTAGGACACTGGCTTGTGGAGGAAGTGTAACACTTTCGGCGGAAATACGAAGCGCGTCGCCACGTCGTTTGTTGTTGTATCCATCGATTGCTCGCTCAGCTGAGAAGGGGACTACGGCTCCTCGTAGATCAATAACAGCGCCATATTCTTGCAGAAAGTAAACCGAGAATTACGTCACGGGAGCATTCGTGTAGGACAATATGGTGTCGTCATTCGCGTAGGACAGTGTCGTTAATGTGGTGTTCGTTGTAATGAGGTTTGACTATCACTTTCACGAAATTTCATACAACTCAGCGACGGATGCATCGGCGTAATCAGTCACAGCGTTTCTGGCACTGCACCAACTTCCTATCTACGCACAGTGCCAAGAACGCTGATGGACGCATACGTCGACAAGTCCGATGCAGTCTTGAGAAAGTGATAGTAGTAACGCTAAGAGAATACCGCCCCTGTTCTTCGTACCTGCGGCCAATGAAGCACAAATGGTGGTGACGACGCACCACTTTCATTATGGAAGCTAATTTTAAAATTTTACGCCTGTGAAGGCTAATTATGCACGTTTCGTTCTTTTTGATCGCAAAGGTCAGAACATGACGGAGAACATGGCAGCCCGCGCTTCGAACTGGGTCGGGTCGCGTCAGCAGAAATCTTTAGTCACGGAGGTAATCGGCTGCCTCGCTTCGGTCATCTGGGCGGGCTTCTCCTGCCTTCTTAATTAAGTTGTACCTGACTATAGCTAGCCATATCATTGTATTCTACCAGTGCTAACATATGGGGCAGAAACTTGGAGGTTAACAAAGGGCATGCTATATTTTTCTATTGACGTGGAAGCCTACATGACAACTGTGTTTTTTGCTTCTAATCTTCTTTAGTGCTTTTGGAAGTCTGGTCATGCAGCAGTTTTCTTTTACGCCACAGCCAGTGATGTCTTCCTTGCAACAGGCCCGCTTACATGCATTCACTGCAGGCAAGTCCTTTAACGCCATATTTTTTTTCTTCTTGCACAACTGGAAAGCTAGTCATACAGCAGCCATTCATTTTTGGAAAGCTTGCTTGCAACCAGGGGAGGAGTATTCTGCAAGTGTCCAACTTGTGGGCATGTCCATTGTCTGCTGACGAACTAGTGATTGGCTGGGAGCATCTATGTCCTTCTGATGTGTACCCCAGCCAATCAGAACTTCAGCAGCAGACGAAATGGACCTGGTGACTAGGTGGACAGTTACAGAATACCCCCCCCCCCTCATGCTTTAAAGGATGTTGAGAGGCTATTCGCAGTTTATTAAAGACAATTAGTCATCTTGAGTACATAACCGATTCATTGTACCTGAGGTAGTTAGCTATCTTTTTGTACTAGTCAGTACAGGTGCGGTTCCCTATTACCGTATTTACTGGATTCTAATGCGCCCTCGATTGAGACGCGCACCCGTTTTCTGTGACCGAAAAAAAAACAATTCCTTTACAGTACCGCGTACCTCATGCCTTCATACAGAGATACAACTTTCATTTGGGAAAACAGATTTACTCCCGATGCACTAAAGTTACAATGAATAAAAAAAAAGTCGCAGTTTCGCCAAAAAGGCGAAGCATCGATTGCGATAGCAAATTAGTGGACCAGCTATACAAAGGATAGCAGTTTTATCGGCCATATAAACTTGCAAACATTCGCATACTAACTAAATCACCAAGCACGGCACTAAATCACCAAGCATGAACACATCTCGCTCGTTAACCGCGGAAACTCGCTGTCAAAACGCTGGGTGACAAAGCGCGGCGATCGAATTGACCTTCATGCTGACATGCCTCTCGCTTCAACGCGAACTATAAGTGGCAAAAACACAGCGCGTCGGACTCTCCCCGTCGCAGATGGCTTTCACGATAGGGCCAAGGCGATCTTATCGCCTAAGTGGATCGTCGCAGAATACATCCTGCTTCGATCCACTGAAACCCTTCCCCGTTGCTTTGCTGGCAAAAATCCTCTCCTCCTGTTTGCGTCCGTCCCGCACACAAGTTTCAGATTCTCCGAACACCCGTGATGCGGCCCGATTTCCGTCCATCTCCGCGCACATAATCACTTTCCTTTTAAATGCGGCATCATGATGAACTCTGCACTTCATGCTAATAGAGCAAACGCAGAAAACGGGATGACAGACGGTAGACTAATGCCTAAGCACACGTACTGCAGCACACTGAGGAAGCTACGGCAACTAGGCTCGAAGCCCATATGAGGTGGCCATTTTGAAATGCCGATGGTTATATGGTAGCGCAGATCTAGGGTCATACTCGATTCTAATGCGCACGCAATTTTTGGTCCTGTTTTATCGGAAAAAAGGTGTGCGTTAGATTCGAGTAAATACGGTATATAAAAATTAATATTTCTGCTATAAATATGTGTCTGCATTTGACTATTCGACACTTACTATTCGTATTTGGAAAAGCTTTCATTTTAAGAATCAAATTGAAGCTAAGACAAAAGTCTGAACATGCACTCCAGGAGAGAACTTAGATTTCAAGGGCCTGTACAATCACTGAAACACTTACCAGGAAGGTTCTTTTTACCAGCGATATGGTTCTTTAGCTCCTCATTTTCCTGTTCAAGCTTTTGAAGCTTCTGCAGGATATCAACCCTCTGCTGGAGATCACTGTTCAATGTCGAAACGTCCAACAAGGAAACATCCTGCAGAAGAGTGACCTAACCAGAAGAGATGTGTTTAATTAGATCTAATACATCGCCTCCATCACATGCTTGATCAATGACTATATGTTTACTAAAACACAAAATCATCCGGGAAGTATTCACTAAAAATCACTACATACACGGTATCGGGGAGTTCTGCATGCAGAACATGCACTCCTATGTTTAGCAATACCAGGGTCTGCAAACATGCAAAAACCAAAGAAAGAAATTGTAGAGGCTTACTGCCCATCGCAAAAAGCAAAATATAAGTTTTCAGTGCAGCATCACTTTGCCTATCAAAGCAAACAACGCTTTTTCTGGACAGATACCTGCACTTATCGTGTGTGCATGCCTGTCAATTTGATTTCTTGTTTGCGGGTTTTTCGACAAGACTATAAATGGCTATGCTTTCTCTAAATAAAGTTTAGTATACAGTAAGGCAGCCCAATGGTATGTCCTTGTGACCAATTCCAAAAAGCCAACTCTTGCCAAGACAAGTCTTTGCAAGCCAAAAAGATGCAAAAACACGAGACAGGTGTTGCCGCCACCTTGAAGTTCCCACAACAGCTCGCTGTGATGTCATAAATACAGATGGCATCTCCTCGGGCCCAGTCAATTTAATATCGGTAAAGATGAAATACATTGTATTTTAAAACAGTCAAAGACTAAACTTGGAAGCTTTCAAAAATTTTTGACCGAGCCACAATTGGCCAAATATGAGAAAATTTTTTTTTTCAAATCCGTGACGCCACATTGACGTGCTGGCATTTGGGTTACGGTCCCGAATACAAGGAATTGAACTTAGCTTCATTTTCTCTTCTAATAATCAATTCATGGCCATTAAATTCTCGTAATTAAAGTTTTCACTTAATTTATTAGTTTAGGTTGTTTTAGCGTTTCTCTTCAATGTCTAGCAGGTGTGCAAATATTCAAAAACTTCGAATAACGAATTGAATAGTGTCCTATCCGATTCGGTCTTCAAATTGAATAGTAATTATTGGTAAATACGACTATCTTCAGATATTTCAAGACGTCAGCTGCACATAATTACACATAAAATTGGAGAAACTAGGGTTAATTTTCACCCCCGTGGGCATAGTTTAGACACAAAACATGAGAACCTGCGCAGTGGCTAAATCGCTTACAGTCGGGTACAACTTTAGAAGACAGTGGCATTTGCCCCTTCAAAGATGCACAAGAGCCTCCACCAATGGGCGCGCACTCTAGACTGTCATGAGCCGGACGGCTGGTGACCCCGCGGACGAAGAACATGGCAGGCTGCACTTCGAACTGGGTCGGGTCACGTCAGCAGGCTGCCTCGCTTCAGTCATCTGGGCAGGGCTTTTCCTGCCTTCTTAAGTTGTACCCGACTATAGCTAGCCATATCATTGCAATCTACCAGTCCTAACATATGGGGCTGAAACTTGGAGGTTAACAAAGAATCTCGAGAGCAAGAACCACACAAAGAGCGATGGAACGAAAAATGTTAGGCCTAACGTCAAGAGACGGGAAGAGAGCGGTATGGATCAAAGAGCAAGCGGGGATAGCCAATATTCTAGTTGACATTAAGAGGAAAAAATGGAGCTGGGCACGCCATGTAATGCGTAGGACGACTGACCAGTGGACCATTAGAGTTACAGAATGGATACCAAGAGAAGGGAAGCGCAGTCGAGGACGGCAGAAAACTGGGTGGGGTGATGAAGTTAGGAAACTTGCAGGTGAAAGTCGGAATCAGCTAGCGCAAGACAAGGATAATTGGAGATCACAGGGAGAGGCCTTCGTCATGAAGTGGACATAAATATAGGCTGATAATGATGATAGGTAGCCATACTTTACAGGCTATACAGCAATCTCTGAATAGTACTGTGCATGCGAAGAAACTACTTGTTTGCCCTTCTAATGCTCCATTTTTGCTTTCAATAAACAATGCGTCATAACATACTATGTAATGACGGGAACGTGTTAATTTTAAGAATACGAGGATGTGAACACTGTTTTGTTTATTATTCAAAAACTATTTTACATTTGACTCAGGCAATATTCCATCTATATTTCATTCGATCTCAAAAATACTTATTCACACACCCCTATGTCTCTATAAAGTTAGCACGAGTGGCTGATTTCAATATGTGTTCCGACGTTTCTTGGGCACACTTCCCTGTTGGAGCAGTCATCAGGCTCGCGTCTGAGGAGACAGTATGATCCAGCATCTGACTGGTACCAACTACCGCAGCTCACCGGTTTCCAACAGATGCAGACAGCGTGCACCATTGGATTGGACGTGAGACAAAACCAATGCATGCACACTGAGAGATTCTGCCTGCCACAGAGCCAGTAGTGGGCCAGCTCCTCACAAGTCCGGTCACCCCGCTCGTGGCATCCACATCTACTACCATTCACAGCAGCATAAGGTTGGCTGCAGTTTGTTTGACACGAAACAGCAACCAGCAGAATAAAGCTGAGTTGAGAATGCACCTACTCAACCACTGACGTCATGGGAGACACAATGCGTGGTCATTTCATTCGAGCAGACGGACAGCACGCACCTCAGTAAGGAAGCTTGATTGGCTCACACATGTGCCACACGGGCACAGAAAATGACATTAATGTGCAAATGCTTTGGGTCTTAATGACACTTTCGAGATGTCAAATAGAGAAACCTATTGTTTTTTGCCTTAATGTCATTTGTCATCTATTGCATTCACGAGAACTCGTTCGACTGAGAAATGGGTACTCTTGATGCCATAGTTTGCACAGTGCAGTATAATTGTATTTGAGAAAGCGTCTACCACATAAAAAATTTGTACACAACTCTTCAACAACAACGCTCCTGTCAGGAGCTGTACTCGGCAAACTTCGTCTGGTGGGTGCAGCAACAGCTACGACACGGCAGGCACCATTTTGCGTCTGGGCTTTGATTTGACATAAATGGCCAAAGTTGCTATGGTCGGTTGAAACGTTGTAAAAGAGAGCAACAAACAATCTAACTGCAGCATAATACGCTTAAATTTAGTTTGCTATTCCCGAAAGCAGCTTAAATTTGCAAACATTTAAAAAATTATTACCCTAAAAATGCTCACTTCAGAAGATTCATTGACATCCTCGTGTCAAATTTCCTTAAAATTGGACAAGTGGCAGCTCCATTGAAAAGAAATGTCATTAGGGAACTTAAAGCATTAACGACCGCATGTCGGGTTGTGCCCGTGTGGCATAAGTATTACATGTTTCCTATTAGCACCCATGGCGTTTAGAAACCCAATTGCATTTAGTACAGCACAACTTACATATACAAACATATATCATGCAGGCAAAAGTAAGCACTCAATAATGGGTTGTGGCAGGACCAAAAAACCTGTTGGCTGAGGCGGCGAGTGAGCTATGCCAAGAGGCTTGATGATCAAAAGGGCTATTAGAGGAACCGCTACTAGACAACATGTCAATCAAGTGTTTGTTGCTCGTGCAGACATGCTTTTGTTGACAATGTTTATCTAAAACGAAGGACCATCGCAGAAAGATGTTTGTCTTGTACTTTTGACCAAGATATGAAGTCTTCGCAGCGTACACGTAGGGACGCTGGTTCTGGGCAGAGCAGACATGCCCCTCGCCCACCGCATGTGACCTGAATTGCCACCAATCTTATGAAGCATTAAAAGTGATCAAATGTCAACTACTGAGTTGCTCCATATGAAGCCATGATGTCTCGGCTCAAGAGCAACAGGTACTCTGATATTGTACACTGTATGCCTTACACCATATTTCAAGTGATTACTTTCTTAGCTTGCGAAGCAGTTCACTATGTTTTTTGTCACAATACTTAGTTCCACAAATGGCAGGTGTGCATCATCTTTGCTTGCTCCTTTGTGTATGTTATGCTTCCCCGCTTATGTTCCAACCATGTTAGGGCTAAGGAATTTTTTGTTGCCTATAATATATTCAAACTATAGAAGGCATGATGCACTACGTAACACAAGGCAAAGGAAGTACACTAAGACAGGACACTGTGTAACGTCAATCGCGATACAGTACATCATCCTCCAACGTATTGGTATTGACAGTCAATACCAATAAACTCAATTTATGGAAAGCATGATGCTTATTCTACTACATTATCATTATGCAATTACCTCCTGTCACACGTCAAGTATTCTTTCTTATTAGTCCATTTTTAAAAATAAATTGCTATCTTATCAATACTTCAGACTTTGAAGCCTCGTGTATTGGTATTGTATGAAGATTGTCTACGTTGCTTTTCTTTTCCCAAATTACTTGACTTCCTGCATTTCTTTAATGTACTGCTGTTGTAATCTATTGTTTAAATACTTTCCCGATATACACATATAGCTCCTTGACCTAACTTAATTTGTATGTATTCTTTCTACCCATATTTATCAGATTTTCTATTTTTAAATTTACATTGTGAAATCACTCAGCCTGCCAGAGTGAATCAAGGAAGTTTCTAATTTAGATACAAAACAAAATGACATGTTGCTTTACCATTAAATTATACACACTGGTTACCTTGCTTTGCTCCAGGTGTTGGTTTTCATCAATTAATACGTCCTTCTCATCCTCTGGTTCATCCAAAATGACATCGTCAAGCACTGGCTCCTCCGGCTCCAATATGACACTGTCAGAGTCTGAAGTGACAAACATGACAAGATAAGAGTCACCCTACTTGCTGCAATGCAGTTAGGTATTAGGGCCTACTTACCATGACACACCGACTGGTCAAGCAATGGTGGCCGGGCAGCTTGCCAGCTGACAGGAAAAATTTCTCCCCGTCCAAAGATGTTTGGGTCTGGTTTGTTGACAAAACAAAAACCAAATTGTGAACAAATTAAACTCTGGCAGGAAATCACAAACAAGGCGACTTTTTTTTTTTAAACTACAAATACGTATCTAATGCATTAAGGCTCACTACAACGTGAGAAGTGTTTCATTGGATATTGGAGATTCGGGGACGCAAGCGGCTTGCGTACGCAAGAACTAGGGGCAAAGGGGCCACGGTACTGTGCACGCGCAGAGTGTATCTTAAGCTCTCCATTTCGAGGTGTTATAACGTCGCAAAACGACACTGGGGCTGTCTCTAGAGACTTTTTTTTTTTTATCACGTGGTGTTTCACATTTCGCACCCATCAAAATGCAGCTGCCACGGCTGGGTATCGAACTAGGTACCCCGCGCTGAGCAGCAGAACAACAAGCCACTCAGCCACCGCGACGGGCCCCTTGTTCAATAGCATGCCATGCCTATTAATCGATCACCCACTGATGAGCCTGCGCCTCCCCAAGCTGCAGTTACAAAGCTTTTTGCTGTAGTTACGAAGCAAATAAGAGGTCCGCAAATGCCGCCGTAAGTGAAATAATCAACGGTCAGCAGTCGTCACGTACGCCTCGGTGCATTACGAGCGGCCGTGACGTGGTTAGTGTAAGCCCGCTTCTCCGACAAGCGCTCCTCTGTGACTGGCAGCGGGTTGAGACAAGCAGACAGACGCAAAAATCCGGGCAATAGTAAGAACAAAGTGGCATATCGAAGAAGACCCTTACCGGCACGAGTGTGACAGACTGGCGCATGTCCGCAGTAGCAACACCAGCCGCACTCGACAACCCCGCTTCCACTGACGTGTCCCTCTGTGTGGGAGCGCGTAAAGCCGTCGCATTCGCATCTGTCGCGAGAGCAGTGTCCTCGTGCAACGCCGCGGACGTCGACGTTTGTAAACATTCTGCCTGGCCACGCCGTCGCGGTGATAGGATGTCGAAACTCGCACTGACAACGGGCGCGAACCGCGTGTACTCGGCAAAGACACGCGCTATGCACGCGCTAAAAAAAAAAGCCGAAAGCGCGCGGGAACTCCGAACTACTCCGAACCAGCGCCTCCTCTACTCTGAGATGCCTGGCACGTCGGCCGCTGTGTTTCTCCGGCTTTCCGCGATGTGGCGCTAACTTCTGACACTACGCTAACTTCTGACACTACGGTTTATTCTTATTTGGTTGATAGAAGTGTTAGGGTACCCGAGCTATCTATATATATTGTTTTTCATGCTTTTTTAGTTTCTTGGTTAGTTTGGTAGGACGTTAGTAGGTAGCGAATAGTTCAATTTGTTTAAATTTTTTTTTTTTTTTTTTTTTTTTTTGGAAGCGGGTTGTGGCGCACGTGTTGCATGGTGAAAGCAGTGTAAAGCGGCAGTTTTAAACCGCGTTAGGGAAGCTAGCGGAGGTAGCCGGATAGCGAGTTTGCCGTACGGCTTACCGTGGGGCCTTGTTCAGGTATTTTATTGAGCTTTCTCGATAGGTGGACGGGTGGACAATGGCGCGGCAGGCTAGGAAGGACAGGGGTGATGACGAGCTGGTGCAGTGCGAGGAGTGCAAACGTTGGTGTTATTTGGACGAGACGCACTTCGCCAGTTTAGCCGACGCTGAGGAGGCTAGCTTCGCGTGCAGGTCGTGTGAAGGATTTAAGGGAGCTGTGCGGCGGATGGAAGGGGAATGGGCAGCCAGTGTGGAAGAGCTCAAAGGGGAGCTGAAGGTGGAGCGAGAGCGGCGAATTGAGCTCGAAACTCGGATCGGCGAGTTTCTTAACAGGGAGGGGGCCGAGGCCGTCCTGGTAAAGCGAATAGCTGGCGAGCTACAAGAAGAACGGGAAAAGCGGGCCGTGCTGGAAGAGCGGGTGGAGGCGCTAATGGTACAGGCGGCGCGTAATCCCGGGTCAGCTCAGGCGGGCGGCGGGGACAGCGCGGAGACTCAGGCAGAGGCATGCCATGAGAGCAGGGAGGGACGCCTAGGGGCCGTTGAACAGCAGGCGAGAGCCGGCGGCAACACGGCGGTTCCACAACTCTACAGCGAGGTAGTGCGGCAGGCTTCGGGTGGGAAGGGACGAACGGCAGGGAGCACATCGTCACGTGTCAGTGGCGCAGGGCGGGTGGAGAACCAGCTAGCGCGAACTGGAGGACGACAATCGCAGGCGGGAGGCAAACGTGTAGAGCGAAGGGTCCTAGTGGTGGGGGACTCCAACGTAGCTAGGGTTAAGGAGGGCGTCCTTACAACAGTGAAGGCAGACGGGCGGGTGAGGGTGGAGGCCCAGTCAGGGAAGTGCATGGTTGACGCAATGGCAGAAGCTCAGAAGGTGGTATCGGACAACCTCGAGCATGAACATCTGGTCGTTATCCATGCTGGTCTCAACGATGTGCTGAAGGGAAGGAGCCAGAACCTAAACGGACAGTTAGAGGTTGGGTTGCGTAAACTCAGAGAAACCTCTGTGAAAGTGCATGTGACCATATGCACAATCCCACATGTCCGGGGCCAGGCTAGCGCGATGGAATGGAGGGTGCGTGAGGCTAACCGGGTCATTAGGGGTCTGAGCAGACCACTTGGGTACGGTGTAATGGAGGTAAACCGGGAAGTGTACGAGTCTGGCTCCCAGCCTTTTGCACAGGATGGCATTCACTACAGTGGTGCCACGGGCGGGAGCGTAGGTAGTAGGATAGGGCGCCAAGCTACGGCTTTTTTGGGGGGACCCAGAGCCCTAAGACCACCAGTGTAGACGAAGACGGACCCAGAGAGGCTCCAAGATTCAAGAAACGGAGAATCGGTAGAAGAAATAGACGTAAGCACCAGGGGCAAGGTCATTCTGACATAGGTTACATTAACATGCAAGGTGGCAGGAATAGGCTGAAGTGGGAGGAGATAGACGAGCAACTAAGGCAAGAAAAGCTGATGGTATACGGGTTTGTGGAGACACATCTTAGGGACATGGAGCAACCTCCCTGTAACCCTGACTATGCATGGGAATATTGCAATAGAACAGAGGGCAGCAGAAAAGGGGGTGGAATTGGTGCATTTATTCATAAAAGTATGAACTGGCAAAGGGTTAAACAGGAATGCAAGGAGCATTTATGGCTAAAAGGGAAAGTTGCAGGAGAGCAGACACTCCTTGGCTTTGTATACCTGTGGACAGGAGCAAATGCCAAAGAGGAAAACAAAAAAATGCTGGAATGCATATCAAGTGACATTAATGAGCTAGGAGAAGGGTGCGAGATTATTATACTAGGAGATATGAACGCACACATAGAAGACATGGACGGGTACACAGACTCAACAGGCAACATGATGCTGGATATGTGTGAAATGCATGACTTAGTTGTATGCAACAGTACTGAGAAGTGTGAAGGGCACATAACATGGGAGGTAGGGAGCCTGCAGTCGACGATAGATTATGCACTAATGTCACATAGGATGCACGATAGGCTAAATGTAATGAGCATAGATGAATATGGCTCCAGAAGTCTAGGTAGTGATCACAAACGTATTAAGGTGAGTTTTAGAAGGGAAATGAAAGTAGGTAGGAGGCAAGATGAACAACCAGGTGGGATATTTTACTCGGAAAAGCAGCTTGAAATAGCAACCCAGCAAATTGAGGAAGTAATTTCAGAGGATACAAAAACAGAATGGACATATGCAAATTTAACAGGACTATTTGAGCTAGAGCTTACTAAGGTACGAGTCAGGACAAAAGGGAACAGAAGACGTAAACCCAAGAGCTGGTGGGATGAGGAGGTTAAGAAGGCCATAGAGAAACGCCAGGAAGCATCCAGGGAACACAGATATTCAAAGCAGAGGGGTGAACCAGAAGCTGATGTAGGCAGAAAATGGAACAACTTCTTAAGCTGTAGAAGGGAAGCATCCAATTTGATCAATGAGAAGATCAGAAGAAAGGGGAGCCAATGGTTGTCAGAAGTAAACAAAAAGGATAGAAAAGCAGCGAAGAAATTTTGGAAACATCTCAACTCCTTGAGTAATAAGACTAGCCTAGAGCAGAGGTTTATAGTTACAGCTCAAGGTGTTCGACTAGAGGGAGATGAGGCAATGGAACATATAAGAACAATGATGGCAGAAAAATTTAAAGAACGAAACATAGCATGTGCTCAATCAGGTGAGGATAGACTAGTCAGTGCAGTGGCTCCACTGGCACAAAGCGAGTGGGAAAGGGCAGAGAAGAGGGTTCCTAGTAGCACGTCGACAGGTCCTGATGGCATCCCAATTATGTTGATAAAGACATTGGGCCCAAAATCTAAGAAAGCATTAAGAGAGGCAGTGAGCAAAATGATAATGGACGGTAAAGCCCCGACGGGTGGAGACTGAGCAGGATGAGCATGATATATAAGGGAAAGGGGGACAAAGCCGACATAAACAACTACCGTCCCATAACAGTGACGTCAGTGGTTTACAGGGTGGTGATGCAGATTATAAAGGACAGACTGCAGGCATGGGTGGAGAGCGAGGAGGTGCTGGGGGAACTACAAAATGGGTTCCGGAAACAAAGAAGGTTAGAAGATAATCTGTTCTCATTGACACAGTGTATTGAAATAGCAGAAAAGGAACACAGGCCCCTATGGCTTGCCTTTCTGGATATCAAGGGAGCCTATGACAGTGTAATCCAAAAGGATTTGTGGGACATACTGGGCACTCTAGAGGTGGAAGATGGAGTAAGAAATCTTTTAAAAGATATCTATAAAAGTAACAGGGTGCTTATAAAATGGGAAAACAAGATATCTGGGCCTATAGAGATACAGCAGGGGCTTAGGCAGGGGTGCCCTCTGTCACCTCTGTTGTTCATGCTGTATTTACAAGGATTAGAGAAAAAATTAGAGAGGAGCGGACTTGGCTTCAACCTTTCCTATTTCAAGCAGGGAGAATGGATTAAACAGTCATTACCAGGACTGATGTATGCAGATGACATTGTACTTATGGCTGACAGCAAGGAAGACTTGCAGAGATTAATGGACATCTGTGGTAAAGAGGGAGATAGCTTAGGTTTGAAGTTTAGTAAAGAAAAATCGGCAGTCATGACTTTTAATGATAATCAGGGCAGCGAGCATAGGATACAGGAGGTTACGCTGGAGGTGGTGGATAAGTACAAATATCTTGGAGTGTGGATAAACAATGGGGCTGAGTACCTAACGGAACATGAAAAATATGTGACGGCTAAAGGTAGCAGAAATGCAGCTGTGATGAAAAATAGGGCACTGTGGAATTACAATAGGTACGAAGTGGTGAGAGGGATTTGGAAAGGGGTGATGGTCCCTAGTTTGACTTTTGGCAATGCGGTCCTGTGCATGAGATCAGAGGTTCGAGCAAGGTTGGAAGTTAAGCAGCGAGGGGTAGGTAGACTGGCTCTGGGAGCACACGGAAATACACCAAATCAGGGGGTACAGGGTGACATGGGATGGACGTCATTCGAGTGCAGGGAAGCCAGCAGCAAGATAGAATTTGAGGAGCGATTGAGAGAGATGGCAGAAAAGCGGTGGGCAAGGAGAGTTTTCAGTTATTTGTACATGAGGAATGTTGATACAAAATGGAGGAAGCTGACCAGAAAACTGTCAATCAAATATTTGGACTGCAGGAGGGGTGCAAACCAGGAAACAGCGGTTAAGAAAAAGGTTAAGGAAACAGAGAGGGGTCTGTGGAAAACAGGGATGCAGACGAAATCAGCACTGGGCACATACCGAACTTTCAAGCAAGAAATTGCCAAAGAAAATATCTACGATAATTCTAGGGGAAGCTCTTTGTTGTTTGAAGCCAGGACGGGAGTATTGCGGACTAAGATGTACCGAGTCAAGTACCAAGGTATAGACACGTTGTGCTGTGCGTGTGGAGAAGAAGAGGAAACGGCTGAACACCTCATACTTTTCTGTAAGGGGCTTAACCCTACAGTGCAAGGCAACGGGGCTGATTTTTTCAAAGCATTGGGGTTTAGGGACAGTGAAGGCAAAATAGACTTTAAGCGGGTAGAAATAACCAAACAGAGGTTATTTGATTGGTGGATAAAATTAAGGCAGGGGTGAAATTTCACCCACCACAAAGTACAAATTATGTTAATAGCCATGGCTAGGTGGCGTATGCCACCGCCCGATTTAAAGGGTTCAGCCTCATCCATCCATCCATCCATCCATCCACGCACCGCTTGCTCCGCAATAGAAAGTCACTGCTCCAGGCGCGAGACTAAATACCGACCGCAACATCGCCCAAAGTTAGCGGTATAGAAAACACTATGCTGGCCACTCTGGGCTGCTCCCCAAAACTAGCTCTTTCATGTACCCAGAATGGAGGCCGAAATTCCCTAGTCAAGTTGAACAGGCGAACTGAAACTCGCTGGGCATATTTTTTCGCTGCTGCCCATGTGATTAATGATGGACCCGCCTATGCGCATTGTTCTGTTTATAATATTTTCTGTGTTTGTTTGTTTGTTTTAGCCAGGATTGCGTTATCTCGCGAGCGCTCACATGAATTCACGGGGAGTTGGTTAGGACTGTCAACAACTTCATCTTCGGCGATGCCTTATGGTCTTGTGTGGCATGTGCAATCATTTGGATGAATCGTCTTGGTGGTGACGATTAATTGTTGACCCTTTTTCTGTATGTAAGTGGTCGATTGTGCGCGATAAGGAATCGGTTATTCGTATTAACCTGTACGTGTGTGTGTGTGTGTTTATTTGACAAGAAATTTAGTACGCTCCGCGGTCAAGCTTCAGGCTCTTTCTGTGTTCTCAAATTGCGCAATCTGTTCACATCTGTGCACCCACTAACCTCATGATTCCAAAAAGTCACGTTAGAAACAGGATCTGTTCGTTTTCTTGAGCCAGTGAGCTGTTGCCGGTTAGAGCTACGGTAAGTCCGCGTGGCAGGTCGAATAATTAAGTAAGGCGACTGTTGCAATGCGCCTGTAGATCGTCAGCGCGTTTGTCAACGCAGGTTAGGCTGACTTTATTTGAACTTGTGAATCGATAAGTCGCGCGGTGTGTGCTGCTATGAGATGCAGAATATGCAAAGGCACAAGCGGAACCAAGATCGAGTTTCTCAGACGTGCAAAATTTTTACAATAATCGGCTCAGGTCAGCCTGCTAGCTGGAACCATGCAGTGCTGATGACATGCTGATTGCAAAATAAACTGCACCACCATAAGTTTAGCAACTGGCTTGCTGAATAGATAGCCAATACGTTTTCACACTTTGTATAAAAAATGGTTTTATGGGGGGACATATCAAGTAAGACACCAATGAAATGTGCCCCACATTTGCAAGTATAAACATTACAAAACTCCAGTGACCTATGCAATGTTCATCAAATAGACATGTTTCACATATCGCCTAGCATGAAGTTCTCTGTTATAATACAATTATAAAGGTAGTTAGCAAGTTCTTGGTAACCGTTAAGCTATATGCTTGGTATATGTTTTTGATTAATCCAAATATATACCCAGCAAATGCTACCAAAGAAATTTTCTTACTTTTCTAATACTGGTTTTTATTATACGAAGTTTTGTTGTGGCATCCTGTATTTTGCTGCTTTTTTTTTAAACCCAATAGACGACTACCCAATACCCAAGAAAGTAGCCCAAAGATTTGGAAGAAAAACAGAGGCAACAAATTTTTTTGCTACTGCTATATAATCTGTTCACCAACTACCCCAGCAAAGAATCCTTTTATTCAGTACAGATAAATCACTGCTTGCACTAGCTTCGGTTATAAATGATTAACAAAAGTAGACTGCTACAGCAGGAAATGAAACTTGGAGACATTTATGAGGATATTTAGCAGTCGGCAGAATTTTGAGCCAACATGTATTTAGGAGGTTTTGATATGACACGAGAATAAGCTTCAGAATGAAGTTGCTGAAAAAGAAAATGTGTTGAGCATCGACAAGATCGAAAGACCTACAGAACGCTGATTTGCGCACGGCAAGATATAACAAGGACGGGTGTGCTGGGCCAGGGAAGCTAAGAAACAAATCTAGGAATGCTAGGCGCCGCCACGCCGTTAAAAAATCAGGTGAATGTTGAAGAGTGCGACAGTGACTAACGTAACAGAAGAAGGCGAGCGCGGCACGCAGTCGCGTGACTTCACTAGGGACATCTCCGCCTCGCAAATCTAGGGAACCGCACAAGAAGAGATCTGGCAACACTGGTGTGTTTTGCCATTGCCAGCTTACTCGGCGCGCCGTGACCACATCTGATAGATGATATAGAAAATCCCGCTCTTACCATTTCTTGTTTAAGGTCCTCAATCATTTGTTGTAATTCGTCCCCCTAGCAAAAATTCTAATAGGGATTTGTATTAGTCTAATACATTTTCTATTAGTCCTATTAGTGTTGTATTGGTCTTGTAGAAATTTGTATTAGTCTAATAGGTTTTGTATCAGTTTTGGTGCAGCACCTATTAGTATTTGTATTAGTCTAATACATTTTTCTATCAGTCTTATTAGTTTGTATTAGTCTGCTGTATTAGTCTTGGCAAAATTCATATTATCCTAATAGATATGTTCTATCCGTCTTATTAAGTTGTATTAGTCTTGTTGACACTTGCATTATCCTAATAGGTGTTCTATCAGTTTTATTAGGTTGTATTAGTCTGCTGTATTAGTCTTGTTGAAACTTTCATTAGCCTAATAGGTGTCGTATTAGTTTTGATGTGGCACCTACTACATTACAGAAATACGGTTGAGATTTTTTATACAAAGTTTTTTGAAGAGGGCTTTAAGTAAATATTAAAAATTGCAGAATTTGAGCTAGAAAGAGGGATGATTTCTTGGTAACATATATTTGTGGCTGCACATGTCAGGCATGCATCACAATATTACTCATAAGCTGTTAAAAAAACTTCATGTAAACTTAATAATTTCCAGCCTTCGGTGCCATTATGCAATAGCAAAGTTGAATCCAGCCAGGATTTGAGTGTGATAATATGGTAGACACCCTGTGATTAGTTATAGGTTCAGTAATAGCACAGAAAAATGAGTTGGTGTGGCCAATACGTTTTCACACTTTGTATAAAAAATGGTTTTATGGGGGGACATATCAAGTAAGACACCAATGAAATGTGCCCCACATTTGCAAGTATAAACATTACAAAACTCCAGTGACCTATGCAATGTTCATCAAATAGACATGTTTCACATATCGCCTAGCATGAAGTTCTCTGTTATAATACAATTATAAAGGTAGTTAGCAAGTTCTTGGTAACCGTTAAGCTATATGCTTGGTATATGTTTTTGATTAATCCAAATATATACCCAGCAAATGCTACCAAAGAAATTTTCTTACTTTTCTAATACTGGTTTTTATTATACGAAGTTTTGTTGTGGCATCCTGTATTTTGCTGCTTTTTTTATACCCAATAGACGACTACCCAATACCCAAGAAAGTAGCCCAAAGATTTGGAAGAAAAACAGAGGCAACAAATTTTTTTGCTACTGCTATATAATCTGTTCACCAACTACCCCAGCAAAGAATCCTTTTATTCAGTACAGATAAATCACTGCTTGCACTAGCTTCGGTTATAAATGATTAACAAAAGTAGACTGCTACAGCAGGAAATGAAACTTGGAGACATTTATGAGGATATTTAGCAGTCGGCAGAATTTTGAGCCAACATGTATTTAGGAGGTTTTGATATGACCCGAGAATAAGCTTCAGAATGAAGTTGCTGAAAAAGAAAATGTGTTGAGCATCGACAAGATCGAAAGACCTACAGAACGCTGATTTGCGCACGGCAAGATATAACAAGGACGGGTGTGCTGGGCCAGGGAAGCTAAGAAACAAATCTAGGAATGCTAGGCGCCGCCACGCCGTTAAAAAATCAGGTGAATGTTGAAGAGTGCGACAGTGACTAACGTAACAGAAGAAGGCGAGCGCGGCACGCAGTCGCGTGACTTCACTAGGGACATCTCCGCCTCGCAAATCTAGGGAACCGCACAAGAAGAGATCTGGCAACACTGGTGTGTTTTGCCATTGCCAGCTTACTCGGCGCGCCGTGACCACATCTGATAGATGATATAGAAAATCCCGCTCTTACCATTTCTTGTTTAAGGTCCTCAATCATTTGTTGTAATTCGTCCCCCTAGCAAAAATTCTAATAGGGATTTGTATTAGTCTAATACATTTTTCTATTAGTCCTATTAGTGTTGTATTGGTCTTGTAGAAATTTGTATTAGTCTAATAGGTTTTGTATCAGTTTTGGTGCAGCACCTATTAGTATTTGTATTAGTCTAATACATTTTTCTATCAGTCTTATTAGTTTGTATTAGTCTGCTGTATTAGTCTTGGCAAAATTCATATTATCCTAATAGATATGTTCTATCCATCTTATTAAGTTGTATTAGTCTTGTTGACACTTGCATTATCCTAATAGGTGTTCTATCAGTTTTATTAGGTTGTATTAGTCTGCTGTATTAGTCTTGTTGAAACTTTCATTAGCCTAATAGGTGTCGTATTAGTTTTGATGTGGCACCTACTACATTACAGAAATACGGTTGAGATTTTTTATACAAAGTTTTTTGAAGAGGGCTTTAAGTAAATATTAAAAATTGCAGAATTTGAGCTAGAAAGAGGGATGATTTCTTGGTAACATATATTTGTGGCTGCACATGTCAGGCATGCATCACAATATTACTCATAAGCTGTTAAAAAAACTTCATGTAAACTTAATAATTTCCAGCCTTCGGTGCCATTATGCAATAGCAAAGTTGAATCCAGCCAGGATTTGAGTGTGATAATATGGTAGACACCCTGTGATTAGTTATAGGTTCAGTAATAGCACAGAAAAATGAGTTGGTGTGGCCAATACGTTTTCACACTTTGTATAAAAAATGGTTTTATGGGGGGACATATCAAGTAAGACACCAATGAAATGTGCCCCACATTTGCAAGTATAAACATTACAAAACTCCAGTGACCTATGCAATGTTCATCAAATAGACATGTTTCACATATCGCCTAGCATGAAGTTCTCTGTTATAATACAATTATAAAGGTAGTTAGCAAGTTCTTGGTAACCGTTAAGCTATATGCTTGGTATATGTTTTTGATTAATCCAAATATATACCCAGCAAATGCTACCAAAGAAATTTTCTTACTTTTCTAATACTGGTTTTTATTATACGAAGTTTTGTTGTGGCATCCTGTATTTTGCTGCTTTTTTTTATACCCAATAGACGACTACCCAATACCCAAGAAAGTAGCCCAAAGATTTGGAAGAAAAACAGAGGCAACAAATTTTTTTGCTACTGCTATATAATCTGTTCACCAACTACCCCAGCAAAGAATCCTTTTATTCAGTACAGATAAATCACTGCTTGCACTAGCTTCGGTTATAAATGATTAACAAAAGTAGACTGCTACAGCAGGAAATGAAACTTGGAGACATTTATGAGGATATTTAGCAGTCGGCAGAATTTTGAGCCAACATGTATTTAGGAGGTTTTGATATGACACGAGAATAAGCTTCAGAATGAAGTTGCTGAAAAAGAAAATGTGTTGAGCATCGACAAGATCGAAAGACCTACAGAACGCTGATTTCCGCACGGCAAGATATAACAAGGACGGGTGTGCTGGGCCAGGGAAGCTAAGAAACAAATCTAGGAATGCTAGGCGCCGCCACGCCGTTAAAAAATCAGGTGAATGTTGAAGAGTGCGACAGTGACTAACGTAACAGAAGAAGGCGAGCGCGGCACGCAGTCGCGTGACTTCACTAGGGACATCTCCGCCTCGCAAATCTAGGGAACCGCACAAGAAGAGATCTGGCAACACTGGTGTGTTTTGGTGGGGATTTAGTCGCTCCCGTTCACGTTTGCACATCCGCTACGGTATCTAGCCACCGTACCTCCGCTCATCCCGTAAAAGACCCGGCGCTGTCAGCTTGCGCTAGCGTTTACCGGAACACCGGACACGCGAATCACTACTGTGCTGTATAGTAATCCTTCGACATGAATTGCCGCAATCGCGTAAATGCCGTTGCCGATCGGATACCCACAACCAGTGCTGCAGCCACTTTGCTCGCATGTTTGCCTTGCAGAGGGACACGATGTCGCAGCTTGACATGTCGCCGATCGCTACGTTTGCAGCCCACAATGCGACAGTGGTGCTTGCAAAAAGACAGATTGAGACTAACACAATCCACGCATCTCGCGCCAACATGGAGCACGTTGTAACACAAGCAGACGACACTTGCTGCGTGCCGGAAGTGCTTTCAAGAGTGTAGTACACACTGTCCTTGTGCATTCTCTTTCTGTTACTTTCTTTTTATAGAAACAAATTAACTAACATTTCAACTATTACGAACATTTGTTCACCCTGATGTTGGAAAAATTACCGATGACTCGCCCTGTGCAGCCAATCAGATAGCTAGCCCTACTGATGTGATATGGTCAAAGCGCGTCAAATGGTCAGGGGCGGCTTAAAATTCATCCGAGTGGCGTGCTGCGATCGGTAGCGATGTGCCTTTTTAAAACCTTGTAATAAATTACATGCTTTACGTAGAGCACTTAGGTGCGTCAACCAATGATCAGAAGCTAGGACCTTCTTTAACAACTCCGTACATTTGTACAAAATCTTCGAAATCGTTTCAGGGTCCCTTTAAAGCACAGCCAGGGCTTAGAACTCAAGTTAACCAACCTCCGGCATGGCTTAATGACTTAGTCATCCCTTAGACAATTTTTATCAAGTGTTTAAGTTTTTTTTTGATTTATTAAAGAGGAGGTGATGTTGCATCCAGCAGTTGTTTCTCATTCCAGTTTTGGGTTTTCGTTTCCATTGCCAGCTTACTCGGCGCGCCGTGACCACATCTGATAGATGATATAGAAAATCCCGCTCTTACCATTTCTTGTTTAAGGTCCTCAATCATTTGTTGTAATTCGTCCCCCTAGCAAAAATTCTAATAGGGATTTGTATTAGTCTAATACATTTTTCTATTAGTCCTATTAGTGTTGTATTGGTCTTGTAGAAATTTGTATTAGTCTAATAGGTTTTGTATCAGTTTTGGTGCAGCACCTATTAGTATTTGTATTAGTCTAATACATTTTTCTATCAGTCTTATTAGTTTGTATTAGTCTGCTGTATTAGTCTTGGCAAAATTCATATTATCCTAATAGATATGTTCTATCCGTCTTATTAGGTTGTATTAGTCTTGTTGACACTTGCATTATCCTAATAGGTGTTCTATCAGTTTTATTAGGTTGTATTAGTCTGCTGTATTAGTCTTGTTGAAACTTTCATTAGCCTAATAGGTGTCGTATTAGTTTTGATGTGGCACCTACTACATTACAGAAATACGGTTGAGATTTTTTATACAAAGTTTTTTGAAGAGGGCTTTAAGTAAATATTAAAAATTGCAGAATTTGAGCTATGAAGAGGGATGATTTTTTGGTAACATATATTTGTGGCTGCACATGTCAGGCATGCATCACAATATTACTCATAAGCTGTTAAAAAAAACTTCATGTAAACTTAATAATTTCCAGCCTTCGGTGCCATTATGTAATAGCAAAGTTGAAGCCAGCCAGGATTTGAGTGTGATAATATGGTAGACACCCTGTGATTAGTTATAGGTTCAGTAATAGCACAGAAAAATGAGTTGGTGTGGCCAATACGTTTTCACACTTTGTATAAAAAATGGTTTTATGGGGGGACATATCAAGTAAGACACCAATGAAATGTGCCCCACATTTGCAAGTATAAACATTACAAAACTCCAGTGACCTATGCAATGTTCATCAAATAGACATGTTTCACATATCGCCTAGCATGAAGTTCTCTGTTATAATACAATTATAAAGGTAGTTAGCAAGTTCTTGGTAACCGTTAAGCTATATGCTTGGTATATGTTTTTGATTAATCCAAATATATACCCAGCAAATGCTACCAAAGAAATTTTCTTACTTTTCTAATACTGGTTTTTATTATACGAAGTTTTGTTGTGGCATCCTGTATTTTGCTGCTTTTTTTTTATACCCAATAGACGACTACCCAATACCCAAGAAAGTAGCCCAAAGATTTGGAAGAAAAACAGAGGCAACAAATTTTTTTGCTACTGCTATATAATCTGTTCACCAACTACCCCAGCAAAGAATCCTTTTATTCAGTACAGATAAATCACTGCTTGCACTAGCTTCGGTTATAAATGATTAACAAAAGTAGACTGCTACAGCAGGAAATGAAACTTGGAGACATTTATGAGGATATTTAGCAGTCGGCAGAATTTTGAGCCAACATGTATTTAGGAGGTTTTGATATGACACGAGAATAAGCTTCAGAATGAAGTTGCTGAAAAAGAAAAATTGCAAGACATTCAATGTCAGTTTAGTTGTAGTGGCATCAAAAAAGACAGTCCATCACTAAGAAAATTACTTTTCCAAATCTTTTATTTTCACACACTCGATGAAATGAAAAAAGGAAGGTCACAAGTAAAGTATGTGATCAAATGCTGCCTTTCTCTCTTATTGATCAGAACAATATTTCTCTTGAATCTACAGCATGAGCTCATGCTCAAGTACTGTCTGTGGATGACCAATCAATTTTAAGCAAGTAATTTGTAGCAATAAACAGCTAATTACTCTAAACATAAAAAAATGTGCACACATGGTAATTACACATTAGACAAAGTAGCTAGCTTGAAAGTACAGGATAAGCAATATAAAAATGTGACAAGTTTATGAACTTGCAATACCTTGAAATACCTATTGATTCTACAGTGAGATATAATGCACATAGCCAGTATATTTTCTCGGCGGCAACGAAAAAGTTCTGGTTACTAAACAATGCTTGAAACACTGCACCAGTGTACCAAGCTAAGACAAGACAATCATCAGGCCATCGTTAAAATACATAGATGCTGTCCAGGAGCAGCACACAGACAGAAATTAGTACCATAGTATGCATACAAAGAAAGCACTTAGGTTTACTTGTAATGAATACAATATGCATATCTCAGTCACAGATACCAGACACTATAAGCTTGATGCAAATTAGACCGCTTGCAGATGTTGAGCATTAAGTGCGCTGAAGTGAGCATTCAATCTAATAAACTGTGACAGAAACACAATAGATATAACAACCTTTACACATTAAAACCATTTTAGTGCCACAGACAAGAATCATAAAAGGTTTATAGTTCATTCCTAAAGCAATAAGCAAATGGAACGCTCTTTCACAAAATGTGGTCTACTCTAGCACTCCCAAGTCCTTTTTATTTGCAGTCCAGGTGCACTTGTAATTTCAGGCATTTGTGTACTGAGTCATCTTTTGCACCTATCTTTCCAACAGAAAATGTAACAGCGTCAACACTTTGCTGTTACTACTATGCACAGCATGTGTATTTGGAAATGTTTATTTTGTTAATTGTGCTTTTCTTCACACTCCATTGAAGGGAAAGTATGCATTCTGGTCATATTATATAAGTGACCTTCTAAAAGGCAGCCTGCACCATTGTCATATAAATAAATAAATAAATAAATAAATAAATAAATAAATAATAAAATGCGGGCAGCGTAAAGATTGCACAGTTAGGCTAAATAAAAGTTGTTCAATTGGTGCCACAGAAGTGGCCGACAGTGATGTTTTGAAGATGTCTTCCTTGGCAAGTTCAGATCGATTTGAGGTTGGTGGGATCAGGGTATATAACCACCTTTGTCTCGTAAATTAGAGGATTTTAGGGCTTCTAGTGCACAGAGGACAAAGAGAAAGCTGTCTAAATGAAGCTTGGAACAAAAAGATACACAAAGTTAGCATAGAGCTACGTACAAAGCATTAATAATGCATAATTTGTGAAGAAAGGCCCAGATTAAACCCATATGTGCTCACTCAAACTGCATATGCCTAAAGCTAGACCCAGTGGGGGTACTCTGTAAGAGTCCACCTAGTGGACTGTCCATTTCGGCTGTTGCTGATTAGCTGCAGCTGCACGAGTGAGAAGATTGGCTGGCGGCACCTGTCGCCTCCTCACTCATGCAGCTCCAGCCAATCAGCAGCGGCCGAAATGGACAGTCCACTAGGTGGACTCTTACAGAATAGCCCCCAGAAGTGTGGTATTATTCAGTGAAACATGTGGGGTAAACCTAAAAGTAGTGCAGTCTAAAATGAAAGTAAAGTAAAGGTTAAGCAAATTAGGCTCTATGTAGGAGTAAGATGGTACTAAAGCAGGGTACGGTGGTATAGGTGAAGTTAAGGCGACTCAGCAGTGGTTGACATTGAAGAAAGCCCCAAGGTCTTCTAGGGGAGCTTTCCTCCCCTCCCAAATAATAATAAAAAAAAGGAAATGTGGAATAACAAACCACATGATACACTAATTTGAATTGGTAAACTTTCTTCGATGTCAACAGCTGTTGACTTGCCTTTATTAAATGGACTACCATTTGTTTTAGTCTTTCTCAAGCAAGTTGGGTAGGCCAGCAACATAGCAGGAGCTGCCCAGAGACATTACAACAGAAATGCTATCTACTCTGTCAAGAGACATTAACAATTTTTCACTCTTTAGCACGCAGGAGCTGATGTGCGCAATGTTACGATACCTTTCACAGGCCAACTGTGTGCACATCAACATGCAAGAACTATCACAAAGTTCATACACATTGTGCAAAGTGTAGAATTGCCCCATTGTGCATTTGAAGGTACAGTTCCTGGTTTTTTTTGCACGCTGGTATGCACAGGTGTGAAGCAGGTGGCCTCGAACTAAAATGCGCTGGAAGCTGGTAACCTTATCTGGTATGTAGCCAAGCGCCGCAAGAAATGCATTCTTTCGCTCATTGTCCACAATGCCACACACAACCCCTCTTCCCAAAGTTTTTGTTTCATTAGTTTTGCAAGCTGCTGGAGCTGTTAACTGATCACAAATTTCTTTCACCTGAGGCTGCAAAGTAAAGTATTCTTGAGCATTACAAGCTGTAGCTGCATCACAAAGCGTTCCATAACTTGGATTGGCGCACCATTTGCACTGCTTATTAATTTCAACAGTACCCCATTTCCGGACTCAAAAACAAATGTGGAGTGAGCCCACAAAGGACCAAGTTCCACCACACTCTTTGGCAGGTGCAAAAGTTGATGCACATTGAAAGTCATTGATGTCTCCCCATAGAGCTTCTGCATTTTGAAGACGAAACTAGAAAGCTTTCCCATTGCATCACTAATGTCTTCTTTGCTAATGCTGGATTTGAGTAGAAGGTGTACTGCTGACACCAGCAAGCAGAAATGGCTGTGGTAGTTTGATGGCAGGATGCCATCGAGGCATGGAGCGCCATAAAACAAAACCCACCATTTCCATTCGCTTGCCTTCCACATCGCTCTTTCCTGAACAGTGCGGGGAAGTCGGGTGAACCACTGTGGTGGTTTGATACTGAGCAGTCTTTTGTCCACTCTCTTAATTTGAGCTGGCTTTCCAATATATGATGGTGAATCTACTGACCCAAACCATATGTCGGCCAGCTGTTTTGCAACTCCTTCTAGCACGCAATGCATGTAGTCTGGACAAACAGCCCAAACTAAGTCAAAGTTCGGCATGTGGGCAAGTGCTGAAGCTCCCTTTATGCCGTGGGATGGTTCTCCAGACTGCAGAGATACCCGCATGTCTTCCCTGAAACTTCTGTTGGTCCTCAGGTCTGGGTGGCGTCCTCCCTCTGGCACTGGGTATCTCAGGGCCCCTGGGAACATAAATCACATATCACACCCTTACTTTTATGCTTCTTGAACTGGCTCTGTTAGGTTGACAAAATGCATATCAAACATAGCTGTTCTATTTAGCATGTTGGCATGAATAAACTAGGAAATACCCATTCCAGTTTCCTTGTATGATTTGTGTTGTCCACTAAATGGTAAAATAACACTGGCATGAGTGCTGTCATAGATGACATTCAAAACATGTTACATATTGAATTATGTACTGAAGTGCCCCCTTTGCAATTCTGACTAATTTAACTCAAGCTATGTTGTTTTATATATATGGGAACAAATAAGTGCTTAAAAGGCCATAAACTAGCTTGTAATTGAAAGTACTTACCACGGATATGGACACCTCTGTGAAGGCAGAAGCTGCAGCCAAAGTAGCCGTTGTATTGTTTCATATTGAGCACCGCTGCACGTGCTGGGGCATCAACACAACAGCATGTGATGTGTACCTTCGAGGACAGCGCCTGTTCATCACACTTAAACTTGACAGAGTTCAGTTGTTTGAGGCTTTTAACAAAAGTTCCAAGAAATTGGCTCATTCTTGGGTGGCCTTTTCCAAAATACAGTCCACATAGTAGTACATTACTCCACCGCAATGATAATGGCAGCTCATTCACCACACACTGAATTGGCCATATTGAAGCTTTGTTGCATTTGAAAACTTTTGCACCATCTGTGTTGAATGTCAGAGAGATGTCACACCATGACGAGTTTTTCATCTGTTCTTTGTAAAGCCGCCCATCACTGATGTCTTTCACAGTGCCTTCGTCCGATTGAAGTTGCCTTTTCTTGAGGGATTCCATTAAGCCCTTTGACACTGATTTGTCAATAAGCATGATTTCAATTTGTTTCTTGAGGTCCAACGTAACAAAAAAATTTTGTCCCGAGTTGGTGGTATTGCAGTGTGGGCATGAAAAATCCTTTTGACGAGGATTCGGTATCACAGCTTCGCATGCCTCACAAAAGTAGTGCCGTTCGACAAGGCCGCCCATCCACTGCTTCCACACTTTTCTAAGCATGTAGCTCGAAGTAGGAAGGACAGGCTTTCCTAGAAAAAGGTTTATAACACCCACAAGCTTCTCCATGTCGGTCCAGTTTAAGCCTACTGACGCAGTATATGCCATCAGTGTCAGCATGGCATCTCTGACACTCATGTCAGAGTTCGGAAGGCATTCGCTTGAGAACAGGCGACAAAATTCATCTCCATCACCTTCGCACTCTTCTGCACCACTGCAGTCTTCAGCAGAGCTGGATTCACTGTCGTACTGTTTGTTGCTATCTCCCTCGTCGCTTTCCGCATGGTAAAGGTTTTGATCACTGGCGTCGAAATCATCGTTGTCAGAAATCTCGCAGGACAAATAGTTATTACATACGCCGGCATTTGCACTTCCAGCGCCGGAGCTTCTGAGAGACTGCTGCTGAGGTGTCTGCAAAGATGACTGGCTGTCCTGGACCCTCTCCTGGTACCGCAAAGATGTCCGTGGCAAGGAATAGGTCTCCCCTGGCTCTAAATAACGTTTCCTACGCTTTGGAGGTTGCGACGTGCCGCCGTTGCAGGTGCTTCGCGCCTGGTCCATGATGTAGAACTCCAAGATGTCTTTCGACTCTCCACCATGAAAATGTCTATTCACGGCATCGTACACGGCACGGTAAAACTGAAGAAATAACAAAATGGCTCAGTAAGAGTGAAAAAATAAAGAACTGAGCGGCGAATCCTGACGGACAGACAAAGGCGGCGCGGCAAAAGATTCGTGAATGGGCGTCACAGAACATCCATACAAACTGGAAGTCTCGTTGTTGTTGTTGTAGCCTATCACGCATGTGGCTCCTACCCACGGTGGGGGATTGGGCAAGAAATGGGTGGATTATTCCAAATTAATGTGGAGGAAAAATTCATCGTTGCGGTTGCACGCATCATGGTTTGGAACCTACAGCCATACAGGACGGCTTTGCGCAAAAGAGTACAAAAGCTGACGGCTGTTACATATAATTTTTGTAAAAGCATAAATTATGTATTTAAACTTCAACATGATGCAACTACTACTGTTTTTTAAAGTATAGTGAACGCAAAAATAACTTTATTATAAATAAAACAATATTGTTTTCTCGTTATCTTTTTATCCACCCCAACCCATCGTCATCGCCATCGATCACCACGCGGAGCCTCGCACATGTCTCGCCGACGAAGTTTGTGTTGTGGTGTCGCAGTTGTGCTGTCAGCAGCAATTGGCACGTGTTTTTGACACCGATCGCGACATCCCAACATCCCGACACGATGTATGCCTTTGTGCGCTTCAGGGATGATGGCATGAAGGTAGCTGTGGCCGTCGAGTGCATAAAGAATTTTTGTCCGAGAAATCTCAGGGACTTCAACTCCACAAAATGGTATGGAGTGCGCTGGGAAGACAAAGAAAACAGCGGCTATTTCCGGGCCCAGATTATGAAGCTGTTTGGTAAGTATGCTTTTCTTTGTAATGTTTCATGACGCGATTGTTATGGATGTCGACAAGTGCGAATTTCATGTGATTTCCAGCAACCAAGGAGGAGGCCGATGCTTGCACGGAAGGTGTGGACAAGCGCTTTTCGTGCCCGAAAATGCCCCTCTACAGTGATTCGGAAGAAGATTCTTTCACCAGCCAGGAATCCTTCCGAGAGGTTAGACGTATAAATATCTCTATATAACATCATTAAGTTATTTGGTGGCGTAAAAATGCCTTTCAGCGGCGCTGATTTATTGGTGGCCTGCATGGTCAGGTAGCTTGCGCCTGGCACGTGTGCAAAAATGCGGCCATTGAGCGGCCCGAATTCAGTGCTTTCACTGTCTATCTTCCCTGCGGCATTACTAATGGTCCCTGGGAAATGGGCGAAGGGCAGTTTACGGCAACTCGGCTAGCTGCACGGTTAGGCCAATTGAGTAGAACATGTCGGGTTAGCAATTCGTTCATTTTAACGATTGTTCATTAATTATGCGAGCCGGGAAGTACCTAAGGAGGAACGCGAAAAAAAAAAGATCGAGCGCAGATTACTGATTGGTTTATTGACTTCTTCGGCGTTACGCGATGTAACGTGACATCGCTTTCGTGTGTAAACGCGTACAATGACCATGCATAGTAACCCCCCCCCCCCACACACACACATTATTTATCGAAATTTAAGGCACCTTATCATCCAGAAATGACATTTCCATGCTCAACAGGGCAAGCCAGGAGTTTTGAATGCAGCATGTCCACATGTGACCTTATTGAGTTGGCACCATAACTTGCAGTTATTTCTAGGCGACACCATTGTGGTCTGCTATTGGATATTTAACGAGTAGATGTGCCTGCATGCACATCTGTGGTACTCCATGTTTTTTTTTTTCTTTTGTTCATGCACAGGAGAAGAAGAACAAACAAAAGGCCAAGTCTCGCCAAAAGAATGTTGAGGCGGCATTTAGGAAGAAGAACATGCAAATTCTCTTTCCTGAGGAACAGGACTCTAGGACGAACGTACTGGAGCAGGAAGTGTTGAAGCTAAAATCGGAAAATTCAAAACTCTCTGCAAGAATAGAGATGCTGGAAAAAGCTCTGTGCAGCAAGATCTTCGATGCAGGTTTGAGTTGCAATTTTATCATATTGAGCGTTTTGCAGAGATCTCCCCAGACCTGCTGCTTGCTTTCTTCCGAATGTCTAATTTCATTTTTCTTTTCCATCTTCCCCTGCATTGCCCTGAACTTTCTTAATTATCTGTCAAGTTCCTTCGCTAACGTGCAATTCTTTCCCCATATGTCTGCACTATTGAACATTGAAAGTTTCACATTCTCAAGTACGATAATTCCAGCTGGTGGGAGTAGAAAGGTTTGCAAAGGCGAAATGAAAAAAAAAAAACTCTACTGGGGTCCAAAATTTTATTTACTTTGCTGCTTTAACCATCTACCATAAAAGTAGATGGGCCTGTGCGTGCCTGATATGGTGTTATTGTCTTCAGCTGACGCTTGCAGTGGGAAAATGTGTTCTGTCATTAAAATTTGTGTATTTAACATATGACAATTTTTCGTAACCTATATTCCAGAGAAACATAAGAGCTCGGAAAGTGGTCAAAAAGCTCCACCCGCAAACGTTAAGAAGGCACAGGAGCCCTCCAGAAGTCCCAATGGACCGAAACCAGCCCAGCAGCCCTTAAGGAGTCTTCCTGAACCATTCCTGCCCTCCGGAAGGGTAGATGAAATGAAGCGGAACGCAGAATCAGTATCGTTCAGTAACGATAAAAGTGGCGAGCCAAAATCTAAAAATTTGGCAGCTTCCCTGTATGAAACTGCTGAAGGACAAGTAAGTATTTGTTTTCACATACACTTCTCTGATAGGGGAACGTGTCAACTTTGTGTTTGTTGGTAAAGATGGGATAACACCATGGATCCTTTGTCATCATGCTGTGACAATTTTGTCACATTAATTACTAAATGATCAGTCTTTTCGATTACTTTTTGCTGCATAAAGAAGATCAATAGAGCATTTAGCATGTGACTTGTTCCAGGTACACTTGGGAAAGGACGTGTACGTCGCGGAGGCTCTGTATAACCGCCTCATGGCTGCCAAGACTGACAGCCGATTTGTCCGGGAAGCTGCTGTGGCCATTTTCTCCACAGCAGGCTTGGCTGGCCACAGTGTCACCAGGGCAATGTCCAACCGCACAAAAACTGGCGCAAAGCCAGCGTTGGACAAGACGAAGTATTCAGTATTGAGTGGTATGTTTAATCTAAGTATTTATACCTAAGTCTTATTTATACATTTGCTAACTTCACTGAGACAGATGGTCAAATCAATTTGGTAATACCCATTATAGTATGTGCCCGATTGTCTTGACCGTCTGCTTAGCCTACACAATTTATTTGCTTTATTGTGTAGTTAGCAGGTTATAAATACCAGGATGTCAATGTTGGCAATTTTTTTTTTTTTGCACAGCTTGATCAAGAACACATTATCGTTGTCTTGCTGTGTGCATTTCATGTTTTGTGTGTGTGTGGGACTTGAAATTCATTTACTTATGTGTGTTTGGTTCCCCAGATTTCTTCAGCAACTTCTTGCTGCAACGATATCCACTTGGCGAAATGGAAAAAAGAAAAAAGCTGATGAATAAGATCCTTGCCATCAAGATTTCGGACATAATGAAAGTTAACTCAGCAGGGCAGCAGGACAGCGAAGAAAATGCCAACAGTCATTGAGCACTGTATAGCTATACAAGCAAAATAAATCTCTTTTTTTGTGTATTACAGTTGTCATAGTGTTGCACGCAGTGTACATGCATGCCATGAGAAAGATCTAGCTACCCGGTGTGCCTGTATGCAGAATAGAGCGTCGTAATACACCTATTAAAACCAGCGCTCATAGGCCATTAGTCTAATACAGGCTATTAGGCTAGTCTTATTAGCCTAATACAGGCTATTAGGCTAGGCCTATTGTTCTCATCCTATTAGCCTAATACAGGCTATTAGGCTAGGCCTATTAGTCTAATACAGGCTATTAGGCTAGTCCTATTAGTGTCAACCTATTAGTCTAATACAGGCTATTAGGCTAGGCCTATTAGTCTAATACAGGCTATTAGGCTAGTCCTATTAGTGTCAGCCTATTAGCCTAATACAGGCTATTAGTCTAATACCAATACACTGTATTAGTGTCAATAACCTAATAGGCTATTAGTTTTTGTATTAGAATTTTTACTAGGGCCCCATTGTTGCTGAATAGGACAATGTCATCTGCAAACCGAAGGTTGCCGAGATATTCGCCGTTGATCCTCACTCCTAAGCCTTCCCAGTCTGAGAGCTTGAATACTTCTAAGCATGCAGTGAATAGCATTGGAGAGATTGTATCTCCTTGCCTGACCCCTTTCTTGATAGGCAACTTTCTACTTTAATTCCGGAGAACCAAGGTAGCTGTGGAAGGACTGCTTCTCAGGACTGCTGCACGTGCTGGTGCATCACAACAGCAGCAAATCACTTGAATCCTTGACTCCAGCTTTTGTTCATTGTACTGCCACTTTATGGAACCTGTCTCAAGCACCTCCTTCACAAAGACTTGTAAAATTTAGTCATTTCCGGGTGTCCTTTTCAAAAACAGAGACCATCAAGTAAAACATATTGCTCCAACGCAATGCTACAGGCAGCTCATTTATTACGCCCTGGATGGGCCACAAGGCTGTCTTGTTGCAGTTGAGTAGTTTAGCGCCGTCAGTGTTGAAAGTGAGGGATATGTCACTCCACTGGCAGCCTTCCATGTGTTTCTGGTATAAGGCGCCATCTGTGATATCGGTCAACACAGCTGCATCAGCAGAACTTCTCTGTGATGAACTGTGAGAGAAAATGTGGATCTGCAAACGCGACCGACCGTGAGTCCTGCGTGCCATCTGCACTTGGCCGGATGAAGGCAAGCCCAGCCTGTCAAGCCGAGTCGCTCTGTCTGCTCAGCCGCTTTGTGAACCCCTGGTGTCTGATAGTTCACGTGAGCCTCAATTATGCTTGCTCTGGTGCACTTCCACAATGATGACATGAAGGCTGCGGTCTGTGTCAACCAGATTAAGAACTTCACAGCCAAAAATGTCTTGGATTATGACTCTACAAAATGGCACCAAGTATATTGGCAAGACGAGCAACAAGAAGGGTACTTCAAGACCCAAGTGCTCCGATTGTTTGGAAAGTCAAGGGCATGGGATTTGCTTATATTTCAGGTGTGTTTGATTTCACTTTTTTCCCCATTAGAAACAAGGGAGGAAGCTGAAAGGCCGGGAAAACGTGTCCCTCGTCCTCCACGTCCGGTGTCTGATGACAGCGAGGCCAGCGACACCTCGATTTCAAGCACACTCTCTAATCGAGGTTGGGAAATGGTGAATATAGTATTCCAGTTTGTTTTTGTGCTTGTCAGCATGCTTAAACGGCTTGAATATAGAGTAAATGTCAAGGACACGCCTTGCACGTGAGCATTGTTGGAAGACTCTCTAACCCTTTTTTTTTGTGTTCGGGTACAGCTTGTGCACGTAACTTACGTGTTGTCAAAAACGCATTTATCGCCTCATAACACTCAAGTCAATGCAATTTATGTTGTAGTGCGCGCCAAGCAGCTTATCAAACTTGGTGCATATATCGTCACAAGAACCATATGATGTAGGCCAACTAATATGTCTAATTCATTACAGAATGTGGATAAACTGCGTATATACCTGCGTGCCTTATTAATGCAGTTGCTCTAATTGCATAAGCATGCAACATGCAGCATATTTGGTATCCAGCTCATTTCAGCTTGACAAGTGTTTGGCTTGCAGAGACTTACAATTTGGAACCTAGGCTGGCTTGCTTTCAAACTGATCTTTCTCGTTGCCTCATCGTGAAAGTACTATAGCTTAATTTATTTCATGTCATCTTTAAGTTGAGGTTTAGTGACATACTTGGGGGAATGATAGTCACGACCATCTCGGAAAAGAACATATCAGTGATGGTAATTCATTGAAGAAAGAGTTTGCTGTAATTTAATGTTAACCACACAGTTTCTTTCTCCGTGTAGCAGCTTTAGGACACCTTGATGTATCAAACAATTTGCTTCTACTGAAAAAGAAATGACCACATTTTCACGACAGTCTGCCATGCAAACAGTCATGCTGTAATTTTTCAGTTCCACAAATTCTTTATTCAAGTTTTTTCCCTCTAAAAGTGCAGTAAATATTATCTGGCCACATTTCTCCATCTCCGTTTTAAATGCAGGTAATGAAAAAAGCTGCCAAGCGATGCCGAAGAAGAAGCGGCCTCTCAAAAAGAACAGATGGATGCGCCGTTTCCCAGAAATGGCCCTAGTGACCCAGACTGGGAAGCAGAGGCCAAGCGGGTGGAGAAAAAGAATAACCTGCTGAAAGCTGGAAATAAGCATCCGAAAATTGAAAATGTTAAAATGAACAAAAGTGTGGAAATGCTTGAAAATGCATTGTGCAGCAGGATCTTTTAAGACAGACTTGAATTCTGTTGCAGTCTTTATTTCATTTGCAACAGTAAATTTTTATCTCTAAATACTAAGATGTACATATTTGGTTGTTTAGTTATATCTGTTTCCCTTATACTGAACACATGTGGTAGGTGAATGTCGGAAGTTGTGAGCAAAAACAATGATTTTCCACTGAGTTGGACCACCATGTGTGTGCCCAGAAAACCGCATGCTGTCCCAGGAGCATCAACCTGGCTGCTGCACAACAGTGGCTGAGAAATGCATCCAACAGAAGAAACCTTCACCACAGATGCAGGTTTCTCCTAGGAGAGCAGAACGTGTCACCTGCTGCACCCACACCTGAGCCATCACTGCCCACCAGGCCACAGTTTTCTGCAGAGGCCGAACTACTAGTAAGCTGGGAGGATGCTTACAAGAATTAGAGGCTGGAAGCTTCGAAGATAATTTCAGTGATTGTGAATGAGGTTTGTGCTAACTTCACTTGAATTTCATTCATTTCAAAGTACAGGTAATGAATGGCCCGTTGGCCTGCTCTGACTCTCATTTGGTGGTTTAGTGCTCAAATATTGACATGATTTGGTGCTCCGACATGCGGGATCTTCCTTGTCATCCGTATAACTTGTACTTGATTGTTCTGCCCTTGGTTTTGGTGAGTATTTCGTGTCGTGTTCTGTGTAGCTCCATACAATGGAACATGGGCACAATGGAAAGTAGAAGAAAAAAAGGAGGGCGATAGGATTGAGCACTACTAGCCTAGCAAAGCATCTTGCTGGAATGAAATATTGATTTGATATGGAACCAAATATTGATGATGATGACCAAACTTGTTTCTTAGCAAAACATTTTCTTGGGCTAGTTCATAACTGAGCGCCAGTCGTGTTCACTCATCTCGTTTCTTTCGTGCTGTTCTTCCTTCTTTGTTGCTTCGCTTGCCTACACCCACTGTCGAATGTCCTTTTCCATGATAACTCTGAAACGTTGCATGCCTGTGTTTACAAGCAGCTGCATTTTTTTACTGGTAATTAGTTGCATTACTTCACAATCTATTGATTGCAATGACATAAACAATTTATAAAGAATAGTATGACATGGCTTAGTTTTCTGTTGCAGTATGTAACAGTAAATTCGTTTGCGAGAGTATTGCTTTGGTTGTTTTATCATTTCAGGTGTTCCTGGGCAGTGGCGTGTGGCTGCAAAAATCTGTGTATGAACATTTGATGCAGCACCCGAAAGACGGAATTTTTGTTAGTGAGGCCAGTGTATAAATATTTTCGGCTGCAGGCCTCTTTAGCAGAAGTGTCACAGGTACTGCATCAAATAGAACTAAAGCGGAGGCCAAGCCCCCCTTGAATACTACAAAATATGATGTTCTAAAAGGTATGCTCTAACCCACTTAAAATGCTATAGTCGGTGTGTAATGTTTCATGCAAGCTTTTGGTATAGTTCAGCTGATGCAACATTGTGCACATGTGCGGTGAATTAAAGGTATAGATAATTTCTCATTGTGCACCCAACTTTCTATACTAATACTTAGCAATCAAAATTAAGCTTTGATGATTAAAAAAAAAGTGTTTCAGTTTTCTGATTTCATGGCCCTGTTTGTTTTCAGCAATTTTCAGGCACTACCTGGAGTGCTGATGCAGCAGCCTGGAAGAAATTGCCACAAGACAGTTGCTTTGGCAGAATAGTCCTCTGCAAGATAGCCGACATCATGAAGGGGCAGAAGAAGCATTTTTAGTTTTCATGTTGAGAATATATTTGTACATGTGCCCCAATCATCCACTATGCTTATCATTCTAGGGGTGTTGCCACATTGTGAGCCCTATGTGTGAAGATGAACACCCACGGCGCACTTATACAAGACTAATTACAATAAGCAAATACATGACCAATATGTCTCAATGATCGAATAGGCAAATACAAAAGCAATACATTACCAATAGGCAAATACATAACCAATAGGCCAATATAGTTCCAATAGGCAAATGCAAAACCAATAGACCAATAGGTGTCAATAACCAAATAGGCTATTAGTTTTCTATCGGGAATTTTTGCTGGGGAATAGTTATCTCTTTGGTCTAGTCCACTTTCCAGAAGCATTGGGATTTAAAGATGGAAGAATGAACTAGTCAGAAGTCGAAATAAATAAGAGATGATTAGAGAAATGGTGGGAAAAAATCAGGGAAGAGATTGATAAAACGGGACTTTTGCAAGCGTATATAGGTAATGGTTCAATATAGGGATAGAGGTGGTAAATACGAAATATGTATTGAGATCAGATTGGCATAAGGCAAAATAGCAATAAATGTAGTAAAACCTGATTACATCAGGAAGGCTAGGAGAATATTTGTTTCTGGCCAGTTTCAAAGGGGATGCCAATAAACATCATGCCCACAGACATCCACTGGCAGGACACCGATAGCCAAGGTATGTGTCAAATGCGTCCTGTTACACGATCATTTGGCCGCAGTGACCTGTGGACATCTTTTGCATTTCCGCGAGGGACACCATGGGGACATGCTGTGTACATTTTAAGTACATCCTGGCCTTTTGCAGTGTTTCCTATATACTGTCTATTCCATTCACTGCGCCTGCTGCTCCATAGGGCAGAGAACCCAAGTATCAACAGATGCATTCTGGTCGCACAGTAGACATCGGAAGTGCAGTATGCTCATTTTTCTAGGCCTTCTGCCAAGCAGAAGTGGCTTATTGAACATTCCTTCAGAAAATTTGCAAAGTACGACGCATGCACAAGCCGCACACCATAGGATTGTAATTTTAGTAGATAAGAAAACATACTTATCTTATAAACTCAAAGAGAAAGCTTTTTTGGAGGACATTCTAGTCTTGTATAAGCCAAATAGAGGTCCATGCACAATATGCTTCGGAACTCCGTGGTAGGATATCCACACATGGACGTCCGGCCAATGCCCTATTTTGTTTACGAAATGATGCACAGATTTCATTTGGAAGTGTTGTGGGAAGTGTATTTATTGGGTAGTGCACAGACAATAAAAATAAACTAGAGGAGGTACGTGTGAATACGTGCACGTGCACAAGTTAGTGTGCGTTTCATGTTTGTGACCAGTTCGCACTTTTTTATCCCAAGCTTCCTATATTCAGAATTGTCTAGAGAATTTCACCAGCAGAGCATTGGTATGACGACTTAGTAACCCAGTTACTCCTCATTCAAGCGATAGTGGTAATTTTTTTTTCATCTGCAAGCAACTCATTTTGTACTTGCTTAAACGTACATTACTGTAATAAAATATGAAATTGCAAGTTACCGTGGTCAGGTGTCTAGCGAACTCCATCGTATGCTTGCAATTTTCGTAATCACTTTGGTTCATCTAATCTTCTGTTCCCCTCGACTGCATTTTTCTTCTTTTTAACATCCACAATCCCTTCACTGTATTTAACCAAACACAAAGCAGAACAGCACTTGATAAATTAACTTTATTTACATATCACCGTTGCATTGAACTCAAACGTGCTCATGGTTGAATGTGACTACACTCATTACCGTGAACGAGAAGTTAATGGAAGAGGCAGTTGTAGAATCAACTCGAACTCTAAAAGAGATGCTAAAAGTCTGGCTATGGCATAACAGGTCTTTGCACAATAATGCACTGGAGTAAGAAAATAGAAGCATGTGCATACATAAGTACAACAGTCAGAATACAGTAACATTTGTAACTGCCAGTAATTAAATTGTCACCGGTAAACACAAAAATGAAGCTGTCATAAAAATAAGCACTTAATATAACATGCCTGTCAATGAATAAAAATGAATAATTTGAGTGTCGGCAAAAAATCACAAGCCAAAATAGCACTGTCTAAGGGGCTAATAATTAATAACAGAAAACATTACAGTCATACAGGCTGCAACATATTCAAGAGCTAGCCACCAATGACAATAACTGGCACACCCAGCACTGTGCTTAGAATAATCAACACAGCTGGAGCAGAGATCAAATGATGCGAGCGTTCAAACCACAAGCGATTTTCAATAGGCACGAACATTCATGACGTGTTTCAGGATCTGCTGGATAGCACATGTTTTAAAGCTGATGTGCACTTCAAAGCACATTGGTCCAGCTGTGGTGCCATACTGTGCAGTGTCTGCATGTGAATACCGAACTGGCACATCACCAACTGCTTGTGGCCTAGTTAAGACTTTTTCGTGCAACAAAAAACTAAAAAGTGGTGTATGTCATATAGCACTATGGAAAAACACAAATCCTTTTATACTAATACATCAATTCTTGTAAACGCTGCAGTACAGAAGGTCAATGATAAATTATTGAAGCCAGAGGACATCAGAAATTGTGATTAAATTCTTCTTTTGTTCTGAAATTATTCAACCAAAGTTCAGAAAACATTATTTTATCATATTCGATTTAGGAAATATGGTACAATAATCGAACTGAAGCTGGTACATAATCAGGGCATGTACGCAAGTAAGAGTATATGCCTTGAGTTTTGACATTTGTGCCAAATATCTGCCATGGAAAACACTGGCCTTTTACATAACACACTTTTGTCCAGCAAGAAGCAATTCAGGCCCAAAGAAAGTAACCGAAATGCCAACATAATCTGCATTACTTTTGCAGCCAGTTATATTGATACTGGCACCAATAACAGGATGCCTAGTAAGTTTGACAAGCCTTGGGTACTTGCTTTCAATTCTGCAACCGCCGCACGTTCTGGCATGTAAAAGCAACAATAAAGCTAAAATATTAAATTTTAGATAATGGCCTAATGGTTTTTCTGCACATTTTTCATGCCAATTGGCACAGACAATTTTATCTCTACTGCACTGTCTTTGTGAGTCAACTCAAATTGTAGAAACACTTGGTAGAGCTGCACTGCTACAAGTAGGGCAAAAGGGTAGATGAAACAAGTGGCAAACAAGTCAATGACAGAGTGAAGTGGACTCGGCTTTCATGCTGCTGAACTTAAGCGGATGAAGCAGAGGCAGCTGTGCATGAGTATTAACATCAACTACGTACACCACAGCATGCCGCTGGACGGAATCTTTTATGTCATCTATCACTTCTACTTTCAAGTTAAGAAAGCCGTCTCACACACATTAGTATCAGAATTCTGTTTAAAGGCAGGGCATTAGAACATACGTCAATAAAGAAACGACTGAAAGTATTCACCAGTGAGGCCACACAACTTGTGCGCTGATGACAGGGTTGATCTGTTCCTGAGGTTATTGGCTAAGGCATACTGCCGGACCAATACTAATTTTCTGTTGAAAGCACACGTGTGGTTACTGGCAGAAATTCCTCTCGCTTTGAGAACTTACAAAATATGACATTAATGTAGAATTCCTTGAGCATCTTCTTGTAGACTTCTATGGTGCACAATGTTTTTTTTTTTTTTTTTTTGTATTCACCCTGACAGCGTTTTATGGTATTTTACACATGAACCACAATATGTACAAGGTGGCACGGTTAAACTGGATTATGAAATCCAAATCCAGCCCAAGAAAGTTTCACACCAAGCATGCTCTTGGTCACAGCATAGCAGACAGGTTTGTAGAAACGTTCCAACCATGTTGCAAAAATATAACAAGTTGACCAAATAAGCTACATATGGTACCCAATTTTTGGCTAAACAAAGGTTACTAATAGCAGATGAAATGTGATGTTACAAGCTCTTTGATTGCAACATTCCAACAAAATAAGGAATATACAACACAGACTCACCAACTAGAGGTATATGACAATGAAAAATTCCACATTGAGCAGTAGTAATACATAAACACAAAGTAAAGGACACCACAATGGATAAATGCAGTCTTTCTTTCTGTTTTCCTTATCACAGAACACATCATGCAGGAATACTAAAATATAAAAGGCACCTTGACATGCCAGGTCGACCCAGTAGAATAAGATGTGCAAATGAAGATCTAGTTCTCATTGAAGCAGAAAGACAGTGCAAGATTTGTACTTTACAAGGCAACATTGTAATAAACTTGATTCAAAGGTCACACTTTTCATGACAATGAAATAAGCTTTTGGGCTTAAATCAATATTCTTGATAAAGCAGACAATGCTGTCCTTATCTGATTATGTGCACCAACCACAGTGTCTTCATTTGCCACTGTGCACCTTTAATATGAGCATGTAATCCGGCGCATAATAAGTACTGTATTTGGCAAAGAAGTCATCGAGTGGTTCAAATCAGAGAATTAGTGGAAGTGTGCAAATGATCAGCTTAAAGACAAGGCCAAAGAAAAGACAGTAGCTAGAAACAACAATGACCATCATGTTTTCAGCTCTTTGTGTCTATTCCCTTAGTTTTTTTGTCTTCATCACTGCTGGGACACATATTGTCATAACCAGCTGTACACCATACATTATGGCACAGACAAGAGAAATGTTTGCGACTAGATAATCAAGACAGTGCCGGGTGGTACACTGATATCGAACCTGAAGACGGGGATCACCGGCGGGTCATTGTATTCAAGCACAGTGCACCACAAGCACCGAGGAGCCTGTGGGTCCTCCCCCAGTGAGCATCTGCAGTTGATGGGTTCCTCTTTCCTGTTGATGTCCTGGGTAACGTTCACAGTGTCCTCTCCATTGGTGAAGTCAACAGCCAAATCTTCACCATAATATACTGCCACAGCGCCCTGGCCATCTTCATTTTCTTCTTCCGTTGATGTGTCCTCTTGTAGGGAGGCCAGGTATTTCTCTGACACTGCTGCTAACGCAAGGGTGTTGGCTTGCGGTTGCGCAGTGTCACAGCTTCTGTTCCATTCCTTCAAAGCAATGTTTCATTAGCAACTTTTAATATTGCAAACTACAGAGTAAAGATATATTTCAAGAGCAAAGCTCCCAAAATTGGAGACTAAGATTGAATCCCCCTGCACACTTTCTAGATTCAAGTCTAAATTGCTGACTAGATTGGGGCCCTCAATTTCCCTTGTCTGGAGCATGTGAGCAGCATAGTCCTGAGTGTATTTGTGGCATGTGCCAGAAGCTATATCTCAAAACCGCGAGACAGACAGTATCAAAAGCTTCTGCTCAGAAAGAAGCCCTCAAGAGCATTTCCTGTAATTAATTATCCACTTCCAAATGTGCATACATGATGCAAATCATGTTGCTCCATGTACAATACAGAAGAACACCATACAGCCAGCCAGTGATGATTGTATTTATCTCAGATGCCTTTTTCCTAAGTCCAGCAACTTACATTGAGACTTCCACGACAAAGGTGATGTGGAGTGGCTTCAGCAATGTTATGCAGTGAAATATGAAGCAGCACTGACCTGCCCACCTGAAAGGTCACGCTGAAAGCAAACTGTCTAGAGCCAATGGCACTAAGGTGGTACGAATGCGCACTGAGGTGCACCTGTCACGCGCTATAAAAAAATTTATGGCAGCCATTCATCCTGCACAAAAAAGCATCCCCCTAAACACCGACAACGAGAAGAATACCTAGCAGAAAATGTATGCAGGCAAAAACCTACGAAAGGCATTGAAGTCGCCTTTATTCTTTAGCATTACAACCATGCTACATACACCAAACAAGAAATTAAAACTTCAAGTAGAAAATTTGTGATTACATATCCATAAGTTCACCAAACCTCATAAACGTTTACTATGCAGTTACTTTCTTAAAGACACTGCTTTCACTTGCAGAGGCAAGAACGAAACATATGTAATATACCCTTTGTGTCAAAATACAGATACGAAAGTTCACTTAAGGTTTTCATATACCTTGTGATTGTGGCACATATGCTGTGGCCCGAGTATGAGGGTAGGCCAAACATATTCAAATTTAAAGAAGCTGTTACAAATCATTCGCTCTTCTACTAACAGTTCTTTGTGCACTGGAGTCCCCTATAAGGCTGCATTACATATGCACATTTTATGCCCTGATTTATCATTTGATTTTGCACAACAAAGCTGCATTTACTGACACCATTTTGGAGGTATGATTTATTCTTTGGTCATACATAACAAGCGTGCATTTATTCATACCACTTCAGAGATCAGCATGTACAGAGTGTTTTGTTTAACTGCACCACATTTTTAAAATAGGCCAATATAAATAGTGGTGACTTATCATTTGAGTGTCCAGACTGGCAGCTTCGAAATAAGGAGCAAGTTGTGCAGTTGTACATAATTAAACCGCAGAAATACCCAAATAAAAAGAGGAGTGGCAAAGGTGATGCCACCTTGATGCTCCCATACTAACTCGATGTGACGACATGGGTTTAGATGGCGCCTGCTCGCGCCCAAGTAATCTTTCATCCATAGTGATATACCACATTGTATTCCAAAAGGGCCAAAGACTGAGCTCAGGAAGTTTTGGGAACGTTTACCGGACCAAAACAGGCAAGATAAGAGAATTACTTTGAAATCTGCGACATCAGACTGACATACTGGCACTGGGGTTCTCGTGAAAAATTTAAAAAATAGAGCTTCGATCCTAATTTTTCTCTAATTATTAATAGATTAATCATGACTGCAAAATTAACTGACATGTAAATTCAAAAGAGTACTTTGCCAATCTAAACTAACTTAGAATTTCTCTTTAGTGTCCCTTTGAAAGGATACATTGCTTGGTTGATTTGCCTCATGTCTTCAGCTAATTAGCCTCTAAAAATTGCTTCCCATATATCAATACACAACTATATACGGAAAGTAGGGCCGGTATAACATAAAAATATTCCAATCTGCTTTTATTCCAATTCTGCATTACACTGCAGGACGAAGGCCTGCAGTGGACATAAATATAGCCTCATGATGATGATAGGTCAGAAGGGCTCGGGCCCAGCCTTGACTCCGAATGACCAAGTTCGAAGCCCTAATGATAGTGAAATCCTTCACTTTTTGAGACGTAAGGTATAAAACACATTCCAAAAATCCTTAAGCTACAGCGTTATATTACACAGGTTTATTTAGGTTGTAATATATATATCTGAGTGCACTCGAACGCTGTGTAAATCATGAACCTTGACTAGTGCCTAAGAATTCCAGCAAAGATACCTATGCCAGGGCAGTAGATTTTATCTGCCCTTCCACCTTTGACATGAAAACCTTGTTTTATAAGAACATATAGGCTATGTTCTCCAGGCTAAGCGCCTGGAGAAGATGAAATAACAGTAGACTTAATCAAAGATGGAGGAGATATCATGCTTGAAAAGCTTGCGGCCCTTTAACGCAATGCCTCACAACTTCAAGTGTACCAGAGAGCTGGAAGAACGCCAACATTAAACTTATCCATAAGAAGGGAGACGTTAAAGAATTGAAGAATTACAGACCCATTAGCTTGCTTTCAGTATTGTATAAAATATTCACCAAGATAATTTCCAATAGAATCAGGACAACACTTGACTTCAGTCAACCAAGAGAACAGGCTGGCTTCAGGAAGGGGTATTCTACGATGGACCATATCCATGCCATCAATCAGGTAATCGAGAAATCTGCGCAGTACAATCAACCTCTCTATATGGCTTTCATAGATTATGAAAAGGCATTCGATTCAGTAGAGATATCAGCAGTCATAGAGGCATTGCGTAATCAAGGAGTGGAGGAGGCATACGTGAATATCTTGGCAAATATCTACAAGGATTCCACAGCTACCTTGGTTCTCCACAAGAAAAGTAGAAAGATACCTATCGAGAAAGGGGTCAGGCAAGGAGACACAATCTCTCCAATGCTATTCACTGCATGCTTAGAAGAAGTATTCAAGCTCTTAGACTGGGAAGGATTAGGAGTGAGGATCGATGGCGAATATCTCAGCAACCTTCGGTTTGCAGATGACATTGTCCTATTGAGCAACAATGGAGAGGAATTACAACAAATGATTGAGGACCTTCATCGAGAAAGTGCAAGAATTGGGTTGAAGATGAATATGCAGAAGACAAAGATAATGTTCAATAGCCTGGCAAGGGAACAAGAATTCAGGATAGCCTGTCAGCCTCTAGAATCTGTAAAGGAATATGTTTATCTAGGTCAATTACTCACAGGGGACCCTGATCATGAGAAAGAAATTTACAGAAGAATAAAATTAGGTTGGAGTGCATACGGCAGGCATTGCCAAATCCTGACTGGGAGCTTACCACTGTCGTTGAAAAAGAAAAGTGTACAATCATTGCATTCTACCGGTGCTAACATACGGGGCAGAAACTTGGAGGTTAACAAAGAAGCTCGACAACAAGTTAAGGACCGCACAAAGAGCAATGGAACGAAAAATCTTAGGAGTAACGTTAAGAGACAGGAAGAGAGCGGTGTGGATCAGAGAACAAACGGGGGTAGACGATATTCTAGTTGACATTAAGCGGAAGAAATGGAGCTGGGCCGGCC
>NW_023605497.1:0-21112 GCF_013339745.2 Dermacentor silvarum
TCTGCGACGCGTCTTCTCGTTGCTGCATCAGATGATAATATATTTACTGAGCGAGCACGCTGACGCCCTGGCGCGTGCGCTTTTCAGAATCACCGTTGGAGGCACTGGTGTTATTTCACGTGGCACTCAATGTCCTTACGAAGATTATATACGGCTGTTCCCAGGCAAGGCAAAAGGCAACAAGCAACTGTAAGCGTACTATGAGGGAAAGCAACACATGAAGTCACGGAGTGTGCAAACAATAACGATAAATATCTATTTCCAGTAACCTTCAAAATATATCTGCGACGCGTCTTCTCGTTGCTGCATCAGATGATAATATATTTACTGAGCAAGCACGCTGACGCCCTGGCGCGTGCGCTTTTCAGAATCACCGTTGGAGGCACTGGTGTTATTTCACGTGGCACTCAATGTCCTTACGAAGATTATATACGGCTGTTCCCAGGCAAGGCAAAAGGCAACAAGCAACTGTAAGCGTACTATGAGGGAAAGCAACACATGAAGTCACGGAGTGTGCAAACAATAACGATAAATATCTATTTCCAGTAACCTTCAAAATATATCTGCGACGCGTCTTCTCGTTGCTGCATCAGATGATAATATATTTATTGAGCGAGCACGCTGACGCCCTGGCACGTGCGCTTTTCAGAATCACCGTTGGAGGCACTGGTGTTATTTCACGTGGCACTCAATGTCCTTACGAAGATTATATACGGCTGTTCCCAGGCAAGGCAAAAGGCAACAAGCAACTGTAAGCGTACTATGAGGGAAAGCAACACATGAAGTCACGGAGTGTGCAAACAATAACGATAAATATCTATTTCCAGTAACCTTCAAAATATATCTGCGACGCGTCTTCTCGTTGCTGCATCAGATGATAATATATTTACTGAGCGAGCACGCTGACGCCCTGGCGCGTGCGCTTTTCAGAATCACCGTTGGAGGCACTGGTGTTATTTCACGTGGCACTCAATGTCCTTACGAAGATTATATACGGCTGTTCCCAGGCAAGGCAAAAGGCAACAAGCAACTGTAAGCGTACTATGAGGGAAAGCAACACATGAAGTCACGGAGTGTGTTACCAATAACGATAAATATCTATTTCCAGTAACCTTCAAAATATATCTGCGACGCGTCTTCTCGTTGCTGCATCAGATGATAATATATTTACTGAGCAAGCACGCTGACGCCCTGGCGCGTGCGCTTTTCAGAATCACCGTTGGAGGCACTGGTGTTATTTCACGTGGCACTCAATGTCCTTACGAAGATTATATACGGCTGTTCCCAGGCAAGGCAAAAGGCAACAAGCAACTGTAAGCGTACTATGAGGGAAAGCAACACATGAAGTCACGGAGTGTGCAAACAATAACGATAAATATCTATTTCCAGTAACCTTCAAAATATATCTGCGACGCGTCTTCTCGTTGCTGCATCAGATGATAATATATTTACTGAGCAAGCACGCTGACGCCCTGGCGCGTGCGCTTTTCAGAATCACCGTTGGAGGCACTGGTGTTATTTCACGTGGCACTCAATGTCCTTACGAAGATTATATACGGCTGTTCCCAGGCAAGGCAAAAGGCAACAAGCAACTGTAAGCGTACTATGAGGGAAAGCAACACATGAAGTCACGGAGTGTGCAAACAATAACGATAAATATCTATTTCCAGTAACCTTCAAAATATATCTGCGACGCTGTCTTCTCGTTGCTGCATCAGATGATAATATATTTACTGAGCAAGCACGCTGACGCCCTGGCGCGTGCGCTTTTCAGAATCACCGTTGGAGGCACTGGTGTTATTTCACGTGGCACTCAATGTCCCTACGAATATAAATACGGCTGTTCCCAGGCATGGCAAAAGGCAACAAGCAACTGTAAGCGTACTATGAGGGAAAGCAACACATGAAGTCACGGAGTGTGCAAACAATAACGATAAATATCCTTTTCCAATAACCTTCAAAATAATCTGCGACGTGTCTTCTCGTTGCTGCATCAGATGATAATATATTTACTGAGCAAGCACGCTGACGCCCTGGCGCGTGCGCTTTTCAGAATCACCGTTGGAGGCACTGGTGTTATTTCACGTGGCACTCAATGTCCTTACGAATATAATACGGCTGTTCCCAGGCAAGGCAAAAGGCAACAAGCAACTGTAAGCGTACTATGAGGGAAAGCAACACATGAAGTCACGGAGTGTGCAAACAATAACGATAAATATCTATTTCCAGTAACCTTCAAAATATATCTGCGACGCTGTCTTCTCGTTGCTGCATCAGATGATAATATATTTACTGAGCAAGCACGCTGACGCCCTGGCGCGTGCGCTTTTCAGAATCACCGTTGGAGGCACTGGTGTTATTTCACGTGGCACTCAATGTCCCTACGAATATAAAATACGGCTGTTCCCAGGCATGGAAAAAGGCAACAAGCAACTGTAAGCGTACTATGAGGGAAAGCAACACATGAAGTCACGGAGTGTGTTACCAATAACGATAAATATCTATTTCCAGTAACCTTCAAAATATATCTGCGACGCGTCTTCTCGTTGCTGCATCAGATGATAATATATTTACTGAGCGAGCACGCTGACGCCCTGGCACGTGCGCTTTTCAGAATCACCGTTGGAGGCACTGGTGTTATTTCACGTGGCACTCAATGTCCTTACGAAGATTATATACGGCTGTTCCCAGGCAAGGCAAAAGGCAACAAGCAACTGTAAGCGTACTATGAGGGAAAGCAACACATGAAGTCACGGAGTGTGCAAACAATAACGATAAATATCTATTTCCAGTAACCTTCAAAATATATCTGCGACGCGTCTTCTCGTTGCTGCATCAGATGATAATATATTTACTGAGCGAGCACGCTGACGCCCTGGCGCGTGCGCTTTTCAGAATCACCGTTGGAGGCACTGGTGTTATTTCACGTGGCACTCAATGTCCTTACGAAGATTATATACGGCTGTTCCCAGGCAAGGCAAAAGGCAACAAGCAACTGTAAGCGTACTATGAGGGAAAGCAACACATGAAGTCACGGAGTGTGCAAACAATAACGATAAATATCTATTTCCAGTAACCTTCAAAATATATCTGCGACGCGTCTTCTCGTTGCTGCATCAGATGATAATATATTTACTGAGCAAGCACGCTGACGCCCTGGCAGCGTGCGCTTTTCAGAATCACCGTTGGAGGCACTGGTGTTATTTCACGTGGCACTCAATGTCCTTACGAAGATTATATACGGCTGTTCCCAGGCAAGGCAAAAGGCAACAAGCAACTGTAAGCGTACTATGAGGGAAAGCAACACATGAAGTCACGGAGTGTGCAAACAATAACGATAAATATCTATTTCCAGTAACCTTCAAAATATATCTGCGACGCGTCTTCTCGTTGCTGCATCAGATGATAATATATTTACTGAGCGAGCACGCTGACGCCCTGGCGCGTGCGCTTTTCAGAATCACCGTTGGAGGCACTGGTGTTATTTCACGTGGCACTCAATGTCCTTACGAAGATTATATACGGCTGTTCCCAGGCAAGGCAAAAGGCAACAAGCAACTGTAAGCGTACTATGAGGGAAAGCAACACATGAAGTCACGGAGTGTGCAAACAATAACGATAAATATCTATTTCCAGTAACCTTCAAAATATATCTGCGACGCGTCTTCTCGTTGCTGCATCAGATGATAATATATTTACTGAGCGAGCACGCTGACGCCCTGGCGCGTGCGCTTTTCAGAATCACCGTTGGAGGCACTGGTGTTATTTCACGTGGCACTCAATGTCCTTACGAAGATTATATACGGCTGTTCCCAGGCAAGGCAAAAGGCAACAAGCAACTGTAAGCGTACTATGAGGGAAAGCAACACATGAAGTCACGGAGTGTGCAAACAATAACGATAAATATCTATTTCCAGTAACCTTCAAAATATATCTGCGACGCGTCTTCTCGTTGCTGCATCAGATGATAATATATTTACTGAGCAAGCACGCTGACGCCCTGGCGCGTGCGCTTTTCAGAATCACCGTTGGAGGCACTGGTGTTATTTCACGTGGCACTCAATGTCCTTACGAAGATTATATACGGCTGTTCCCAGGCAAGGCAAAAGGCAACAAGCAACTGTAAGCGTACTATGAGGGAAAGCAACACATGAAGTCACGGAGTGTGCAAACAATAACGATAAATATCTATTTCCAGTAACCTTCAAAATATATCTGCGACGCGTCTTCTCGTTGCTGCATCAGATGACAATATATTTATTGAGCGAGCACGCTGACGCCCTGGCGCGTGCGCTTTTCAGAATCACCGTTGGAGGCACTGGTGTTATTTCACGTGGCACTCAATGTCCTTACGAAGATTATAATACGGCTGTTCCCAGGCAAGGCAAAAGGCAACAAGCAACTGTAAGCGTACTATGAGGGAAAGCAACACATGAAGTCACGGAGTGTGCAAACAATAACGATAAATATCTATTTCCAGTAACCTTCAAAATATATCTGCGACGCGTCTTCTCGTTGCTGCATCAGATGATAATATATTTACTGAGCAAGCACGCTGACGCCCTGGCGCGTGCGCTTTTCAGAATCACCGTTGGAGGCACTGGTGTTATTTCACGTGGCACTCAATGTCCTTACGAAGATTATATACGGCTGTTCCCAGGCAAGGCAAAAGGCAACAAGCAACTGTAAGCGTACTATGAGGGAAAGCAACACATGAAGTCACGGAGTGTGCAAACAATAACGATAAATATCTATTTCCAGTAACCTTCAAAATATATCTGCGACGCGTCTTCTCGTTGCTGCATCAGATGATAATATATTTACTGAGCAAGCACGCTGACGCCCTGGCGCGTGCGCTTTTCAGAATCACCGTTGGAGGCACTGGTGTTATTTCACGTGGCACTCAATGTCCTTACGAAGATTATATACGGCTGTTCCCAGGCAAGGCAAAAGGCAACAAGCAACTGTAAGCGTACTATGAGGGAAAGCAACACATGAAGTCACGGAGTGTGCAAACAATAACGATAAATATCTATTTCCAGTAACCTTCAAAATATATCTGCGACGCGTCTTCTCGTTGCTGCATCAGATGATAATATATTTACTGAGCAAGCACGCTGACGCCCTGGCGCGTGCGCTTTTCAGAATCACCGTTGGAGGCACTGGTGTTATTTCACGTGGCACTCAATGTCCCTACGAATATAAGATACGGCTGTTCCCAGGCATGGCAAAAGGCAACAAGCAACTGTAAGCGTACTATGAGGGAAAGCAACACATGAAGTCACGGAGTGTGCAAACAATAACGATAAATATCTATTTCCAGTAACCTTCAAAATATATCTGCGACGCGTCTTCTCGTTGCTGCATCAGATGATAATATATTTACTGAGCAAGCACGCTGACGCCCTGGCGCGTGCGCTTTTCAGAATCACCGTTGGAGGCACTGGTGTTATTTCACGTGGCACTCAATGTCCTTACGAAGATTATATACGGCTGTTCCCAGGCAAGGCAAAAGGCAACAAGCAACTGTAAGCGTACTATGAGGGAAAGCAACACATGAAGTCACGGAGTGTGCAAACAATAACGATAAATATCTATTTCCAGTAACCTTCAAAATATATCTGCGACGCGTCTTCTCGTTGCTGCATCAGATGATAATATATTTATTGAGCGAGCACGCTGACGCCCTGGCGCGTGCGCTTTTCAGAATCACCGTTGGAGGCACTGGTGTTATTTCACGTGGCACTCAATGTCCTTACGAATATAAAATACGGCTGTTCCCAGGCAAGGCAAAAGGCAACAAGCAACTGTAAGCGTACTATGAGGGAAAGCAACACATGAAGTCACGGAGTGTGCAAACAATAACGATAAATATCTATTTCCAGTAACCTTCAAAATATATCTGCGACGCGTCTTCTCGTTGCTGCATCAGATGATAATATATTTACTGAGCAAGCACGCTGACGCCCTGGCGCGTGCGCTTTTCAGAATCACCGTTGGAGGCACTGGTGTTATTTCACGTGGCACTCAATGTCCTTACGAAGATTATAATACGGCTGTTCCCAGGCAAGGCAAAAGGCAACAAGCAACTGTAAGCGTACTATGAGGGAAAGCAACACATGAAGTCACGGAGTGTGCAAACAATAACGATAAATATCTATTTCCAGTAACCTTCAAAATATATCTGCGACGCGTCTTCTCGTTGCTGCATCAGATGATAATATATTTACTGAGCAAGCACGCTGACGCCCTGGCGCGTGCGCTTTTCAGAATCACCGTTGGAGGCACTGGTGTTATTTCACGTGGCACTCAATGTCCCTACGAATATAAAATACGGCTGTTCCCAGGCATGGCAAAAGGCAACAAGCAACTGTAAGCGTACTATGAGGGAAAGCAACACATGAAGTCACGGAGTGTGCAAACAATAACGATAAATATCTATTTCCAGTAACCTTCAAAATATATCTGCGACGCGTCTTCTCGTTGCTGCATCAGATGATAATATATTTACTGAGCAAGCACGCTGACGCCCTGGCGCGTGCGCTTTTCAGAATCACCGTTGGAGGCACTGGTGTTATTTCACGTGGCACTCAATGTCCTTACGAAGATTATATACGGCTGTTCCCAGGCAAGGCAAAAGGCAACAAGCAACTGTAAGCGTACTATGAGGGAAAGCAACACATGAAGTCACGGAGTGTGCAAACAATAACGATAAATATCTATTTCCAGTAACCTTCAAAATATATCTGCGACGCGTCTTCTCGTTGCTGCATCAGATGATAATATATTTACTGAGCAAGCACGCTGACGCCCTGGCGCGTGCGCTTTTCAGAATCACCGTTGGAGGCACTGGTGTTATTTCACGTGGCACTCAATGTCCTTACGAAGATATAATACGGCTGTTCCCAGGCAAGGCAAAAGGCAACAAGCAACTGTAAGCGTACTATGAGGGAAAGCAACACATGAAGTCACGGAGTGTGTTACCAATAACGATAAATATCTATTTCCAGTAACCTTCAAAATATATCTGCGACGCGTCTTCTCGTTGCTGCATCAGATGATAATATATTTACTGAGCAAGCACGCTGACGCCCTGGCGCGTGCGCTTTTCAGAATCACCGTTGGAGGCACTGGTGTTATTTCACGTGGCACTCAATGTCCTTACGAAGATTATATACGGCTGTTCCCAGGCAAGGCAAAAGGCAACAAGCAACTGTAAGCGTACTATGAGGGAAAGCAACACATGAAGTCACGGAGTGTGCAAACAATAACGATAAATATCTATTTCCAGTAACCTTCAAAATATATCTGCGACGCGTCTTCTCGTTGCTGCATCAGATGACAATATATTTATTGAGCGAGCACGCTGACGCCCTGGCGCGTGCGCTTTTCAGAATCACCGTTGGAGGCACTGGTGTTATTTCACGTGGCACTCAATGTCCTTACGAAGATTATATACGGCTGTTCCCAGGCAAGGCAAAAGGCAACAAGCAACTGTAAGCGTACTATGAGGGAAAGCAACACATGAAGTCACGGAGTGTGCAAACAATAACGATAAATATCTATTTCCAGTAACCTTCAAAATATATCTGCGACGCGTCTTCTCGTTGCTGCATCAGATGATAATATATTTACTGAGCGAGCACGCTGACGCACTGGCACGTGCGCTTTTCAGAATCACCGTTGGAGGCACTGGTGTTATTTCACGTGGCACTCAATGTCCTTACGAAGATTATATACGGCTGTTCCCAGGCAAGGCAAAAGGCAACAAGCAACTGTAAGCGTACTATGAGGGAAAGCAACACATGAAGTCACGGAGTGTGCAAACAATAACGATAAATATCTATTTCCAGTAACCTTCAAAATATATCTGCGACGCGTCTTCTCGTTGCTGCATCAGATGATAATATATTTACTGAGCAAGCACGCTGACGCCCTGGCGCGTGCGCTTTTCAGAATCACCGTTGGAGGCACTGGTGTTATTTCACGTGGCACTCAATGTCCTTACGAAGATTATATACGGCTGTTCCCAGGCAAGGCAAAAGGCAACAAGCAACTGTAAGCGTACTATGAGGGAAAGCAACACATGAAGTCACGGAGTGTGCAAACAATAACGATAAATATCTATTTCCAGTAACCTTCAAAATATATCTGCGACGCGTCTTCTCGTTGCTGCATCAGATGATAATATATTTACTGAGCAAGCACGCTGACGCCCTGGCGCGTGCGCTTTTCAGAATCACCGTTGGAGGCACTGGTGTTATTTCACGTGGCACTCAATGTCCTTACGAAGATTATATACGGCTGTTCCCAGGCAAGGCAAAAGGCAACAAGCAACTGTAAGCGTACTATGAGGGAAAGCAACACATGAAGTCACGGAGTGTGCAAACAATAACGATAAATATCTATTTCCAGTAACCTTCAAAATATATCTGCGACGCGTCTTCTCGTTGCTGCATCAGATGATAATATATTTACTGAGCAAGCACGCTGACGCCCTGGCGCGTGCGCTTTTCAGAATCACCGTTGGAGGCACTGGTGTTATTTCACGTGGCACTCAATGTCCTTACGAAGATTATATACGGCTGTTCCCAGGCAAGGCAAAAGGCAACAAGCAACTGTAAGCGTACTATGAGGGAAAGCAACACATGAAGTCACGGAGTGTGCAAACAATAACGATAAATATCTATTTCCAGTAACCTTCAAAATATATCTGCGACGCGTCTTCTCGTTGCTGCATCAGATGATAATATATTTACTGAGCAAGCACGCTGACGCCCTGGCGCGTGCGCTTTTCAGAATCACCGTTGGAGGCACTGGTGTTATTTCACGTGGCACTCAATGTCCTTACGAAGATTATATACGGCTGTTCCCAGGCAAGGCAAAAGGCAACAAGCAACTGTAAGCGTACTATGAGGGAAAGCAACACATGAAGTCACGGAGTGTGCAAACAATAACGATAAATATCTATTTCCAGTAACCTTCAAAATATATCTGCGACGCGTCTTCTCGTTGCTGCATCAGATGATAATATATTTACTGAGCGAGCACGCTGACGCCCTGGCGCGTGCGCTTTTCAGAATCACCGTTGGAGGCACTGGTGTTATTTCACGTGGCACTCAATGTCCTTACGAAGATTATAATACGGCTGTTCCCAGGCAAGGCAAAAGGCAACAAGCAACTGTAAGCGTACTATGAGGGAAAGCAACACATGAAGTCACGGAGTGTGCAAACAATAACGATAAATATCTATTTCCAGTAACCTTCAAAATATATCTGCGACGCGTCTTCTCGTTGCTGCATCAGATGATAATATATTTACTGAGCAAGCACGCTGACGCCCTGGCGCGTGCGCTTTTCAGAATCACCGTTGGAGGCACTGGTGTTATTTCACGTGGCACTCAATGTCCTTACGAAGATTATATACGGCTGTTCCCAGGCAAGGCAAAAGGCAACAAGCAACTGTAAGCGTACTATGAGGGAAAGCAACACATGAAGTCACGGAGTGTGCAAACAATAACGATAAATATCTATTTCCAGTAACCTTCAAAATATATCTGCGACGCGTCTTCTCGTTGCTGCATCAGATGATAATATATTTACTGAGCGAGCACGCTGACGCCCTGGCGCGTGCGCTTTTCAGAATCACCGTTGGAGGCACTGGTGTTATTTCACGTGGCACTCAATGTCCTTACGAAGATTATATACGGCTGTTCCCAGGCAAGGCAAAAGGCAACAAGCAACTGTAAGCGTACTATGAGGGAAAGCAACACATGAAGTCACGGAGTGTGCAAACAATAACGATAAATATCTATTTCCAGTAACCTTCAAAATATATCTGCGACGCGTCTTCTCGTTGCTGCATCAGATGATAATATATTTACTGAGCAAGCACGCTGACGCCCTGGCGCGTGCGCTTTTCAGAATCACCGTTGGAGGCACTGGTGTTATTTCACGTGGCACTCAATGTCCTTACGAAGATTATATACGGCTGTTCCCAGGCAAGGCAAAAGGCAACAAGCAACTGTAAGCGTACTATGAGGGAAAGCAACACATGAAGTCACGGAGTGTGCAAACAATAACGATAAATATCTATTTCCAGTAACCTTCAAAATATATCTGCGACGCGTCTTCTGTTGCTGCATCAGATGATAATATATTTACTGAGCGAGCACGCTGACGCCCTGGCGCGTGCGCTTTTCAGAATCACCGTTGGAGGCACTGGTGTTATTTCACGTGGCACTCAATGTCCTTACGAAGATTATATACGGCTGTTCCCAGGCAAGGCAAAAGGCAACAAGCAACTGTAAGCGTACTATGAGGGAAAGCAACACATGAAGTCACGGAGTGTGCAAACAATAACGATAAATATCTATTTCCAGTAACCTTCAAAATATATCTGCGACGCGTCTTCTCGTTGCTGCATCAGATGATAATATATTTACTGAGCAAGCACGCTGACGCCCTGGCGCGTGCGCTTTTCAGAATCACCGTTGGAGGCACTGGTGTTATTTCACGTGGCACTCAATGTCCTTACGAAGATTATATACGGCTGTTCCCAGGCAAGGCAAAAGGCAACAAGCAACTGTAAGCGTACTATGAGGGAAAGCAACACATGAAGTCACGGAGTGTGCAAACAATAACGATAAATATCTATTTCCAGTAACCTTCAAAATATATCTGCGACGCGTCTTCTCGTTGCTGCATCAGATGATAATTTATTTATTGAGCGAGCACGCTGACGCACTGGCACGTGCGCTTTTCAGAATCAGTTAGTTAGTGATAAATTTTTTTGGCGCAAGGGCAACTGTGGCCAAAGAGCGCCAAACACAAGGTTCATGGTCGACTCAGGTTAGTGGGCAGTAAAAGAGAAGGATGAGAAACATTGGTGTATAGGGCCTAAAATAATTGAGTAATGGTTACATTTAACGATTATGGGCAAAGCGTATGATATTTACAAGGTCATGCAGCCTCAGCAACAGTCCTTGTCAGGACAAGGAATGCGGAGCGCCTGACATGTGAGATAAAAAATCTCAGCCATTTCCTCAGGAATGAGACAAGGCTGAGTTCAATGGAAATATGAAATCGCACGTAGGAAGCCTACACTCGCTAAAAACTTAAAAACTCTTTTTAATGAAAACATTTGGTAGTCGCCAAGAAAGAAGGACGGGTGCGGAGGTATTTGGTTTCTGTACAGTTCTTGGAAGTGACGTCTCCTATCTGGTTCTAGCCTCTTGCACATGATTAGAACATGAATGACAGACAGTCGATCACCACATTTTGGACAGTGCGGTGCTGGAGAACTGTTTAGCAGATGTGAATGTGTTGCATGTGTGTGTCCTATTCTAAGCCTGCATAGTGCAACCTCTTTATGTCTGTCGCGTTTCTCAGTAGCATATCTTCCTATTAATGGCTTTATTGTGTGCAGTTTGTTTTCAGTTGCTCCATCCCATTCTTCTTGCCATTGCCTACGGATTCTGTTTCTAATCTGTGGCCTGAGGTCCTCGTAGGGTATATTATCTATGTCAATAGAATTACGGAGAGCAGCTGACTGCGCAAGTCTGTCAGCTACCTCATTTCCAGCTATGTTGCAGTGCCCCGGTACCCAGCACAGTGTGATTTTAAGTTTAGATTTGTGAGCCGACATGAGACATTTTAGAAGGAAATTAGTGATTGGATTTTTATGCTTTTTACCGGATGACAACGCAGTCACTGCACTGAGGGAGTCTGTATATATGATGGAGGCTGGTTGTTTATTCTGTAGGATGTGCTTTACGGCTAGGAGGATGCCACAGCATTCTGCAGTAAATATGCTTGTATGTTCGTTCATTGTTTTCGATTCGGAGAATTGAGGGCCATGTGCGGCACATGCGACAGCTGAAGACTTAGAGGCGTCAGTGTAATACTCTGCACACCTGTATTTTGCCTGCAAGTACATAAAGTGCTGATTTATTGCGAGCGGATGCCCATGTTTGCCCACCTCAAGAAATGACATGTCACAGTGAACAGCGTGTATTTCCCAGGGCGCAATGGCGTCTTTGTAGGAAACCACCTGGAGGTTGGAGGCCGGTATCTGCAGGCTTTCAATGTGTGACGCGACTCTAAAGGGATATGGTGGCGTTGCTGATGGTCGTCTCAAGAACAACTGGGTGTTGCTTGTGTCCTGCAAGAGTTCACCAGATGGATGCTCTGCATGAGAGAGCACCTTAGTGGCATACACTATGCTTGTGTACTGCCTTCGTCGTTCCAGTGACCATCTGTTCGCCTCAACATACAGGCTGGCTATTGGGCTAGTTCTGAAAGCACCAGTGGCCAGACGGAGCCCAAGGTGGTACACGGGGTCAAGCATCTTTAGCGCAGACTTTGATGCTGATTCGTACACTACCGAGCCATATTCAATACGTGATAGGACAACGCTATTCAGAAGGTTCAGCAGACAGTCACGGTCTGTACCCCATGACTGATGGGAAAGGATCTTTAGTAAGTTCAATGCTTTCAAGCATTTCAATCGCAACTGCTTGATATGTGGAACAAAGGTGAGCTTTTACTCTACCACAACGCCTAGGAATTTGTGATCTTGTTTAACGGCTATGGTCTGCCCGTTCAGTGTGATGTTGGGGTCTGGCCTAATGCCACGCTGCTGAGAAAAAGGTAAACAGACGGTTTTGCCACAGTTGAATTTAAACCCATTTTCATCTGCCCAGCTTGAGAGTTTATTTACCCCCAACTGAATTTGCCGTTCACAGATGGCCAAGTTGCAGGATTTGAAACTGATCTGGACATCGTCAACGTAAACAGAGTAAGAGATAGTTTTGGGCAACACACTGCTTAGAGAGTTCATTTTAACTATGAAAAGAGTGCAGCTGAGAACGCCACCTTGGGGAACGCCATTCTCCTGTATGAACCGCTTCGATAGAGCATTTCCAAGACGAACCACGAAGGTTAGTTCGGAGAGGTAGCTTTCTATAGTATTGAGCATGTTTCCCGAGACTCCAAGAGAATGCAGATCACGGAGAATGCCATAACGCCAGGTCGTGTCATAAGCTTTTTCCAGGTCAAAGAATACAGAAAGACAATGTTGTTTGTGGATAAAGGCATCCCTGACATAAGATTCAAATGCTACAAGCTGGTCAGTTGTCGACCGACCAGGCCTGAATCCAGCTTGACGTTGGTCAAGAAGGCCGTTATATTCAAGGAAATAAACGAGGCGGCGGTTTATCATTTTTTCAAACACCTTGCACAAGCAGCTAGTCAAGGCAATGGGCCTGTAACTTGCTGCAAGCGTGGCTTCCTTTCCTTGTTTGAGGATTGGTATGATAACAGCCTCTTTCCAGGCTTTGGGTAGGCGCCCAAAGGACCATATCTTATTAAACAGAAAGAGGATGCTTATAAGGGTGTGTTCATGTATGTGCTTGAGCATGCCATAAGTAATCCTGTCTGGGCCTGCTGCTGAGTTGCCACATGTTCCCAGAGCCGCCTTCAATTCCTCCATAGTGAAAGGGCTATTGTACCCTCCTGTGGATGGCCTTTTATCACGGATAGGTTTCCGCTCCTCCGCTAGCTTGTGTCGCATGAAGGAGTCTGTATAATGTTCTGAGCTGAAAATATTTCAAAATGTTGACCTATTGCATCTGCTTGGTGTTCCAGTATATCACCAGCAGTGCTGACCAGAGGCACTGGGTGAGCGCTGCGCCCTTGAAGTGCTCTAAGTCTGTTGTACACTTTATGTGTATCTGTGTAGGAGTTTACAGATGAGAGGAATGACTGCCAGCTTTCCCGTTTGGATGCACGTCGGATACGCCTGCCATTTGCTTTAGCACGCTTGAAGTCTATTAAATTGTTAACTGTAGGATACCTGCGGAATTTCGACCATGCTTTGTTTTGGTTCTCACGGGCATTCTTGCACTCCGCATTCCACCATGGCCTACGTTTGTTTTGTGTCTTATTTGATGTCTGTGGGATTGACTTCTGTGCGGCTTCTATAATATGCAGAGTGATCATGGATTGTAATTCGTCTATCCCTAGGTCTACGATTGGAGAACTGGGCAGTTTTGAGAGTTCTCGGAACTTCTTCCAATCAGCAGCCTGTTCTTTAAATTTCCTATGATTATTTACAACCATATTTATGTTTCCTGTGTGTTTTAAGCAAACAGGAAAATGGTCGCTTCCGTACAGATTATCGATAACAGCCCACTCAGTGGTTGCCAAGAGCACCGGAGAGCCAATAGCAAGGTCAATTGCTGTGTATGAGTTGTGTGCTAAATTAAAATATGTTGGGTCTTTTTTATTAAATATACAGAAACCGGAGGACAATAGAAATTTTTCGATTAGTGCACCTCGGGAATCAACTCTTGAACATCCCCATAGTGGGTGGTGTGCATTGAAATCTCCAACCAACATGAATGGATCCGGGAGCTGGTCAATAAGTTTTTCAAATTCTTGGACGGATAGGTGATGGTCCGGAGGTATATATAGGGAGCATACAGTTATTATTCTACCAAAAGTTAGAGCCCGTATTGCCACTGCCTCTAAATCAGTAACTAGTGTGATACTCTGACAGGGAATTGTGTTGTGCACAACCATAGCGACGCCACCCGATGAGTGGGCAGTGCCTTGCCTGTCTTTCCGGTATACTGCATATTCTTTGAGAAAGTTTGTGCGTGTTGGGTTTAAGTGTGTTTCCTGGAGGCAAAGTATGTTTGGTTGGTATTGTGCAAGTATTTCATATATGTCATCCAGATTCCTGAGTAGCCCTCGGCAGTTCCAGTGTATAATGCTCTCAGCAGCCATTTTTGCGAGTGATAAGGGGACGAGTTATTCAAGTGTCACCGCCTTTGTTAGGCGGCTTGACTGGCGGATGTTTTTTCTGTTTGAGGCGGTCTAGACAACTCCGCCTCTCTTTGGGGGACTCTCTCAGCGTCGGAGACACCGAGGATCCCGGGGTCACTTCCATTGCTTCCGGCGGAGACTCGGAAGCGGAATGAGGGTTTGTCAAGAAGGGTAGACTCCCTCTCAGTTGTCTGTGTTGTTCCAGAGGAGTGTGAGAAGTTGACCTCTGGAACTTGGAAGGTTGGTGCAGCCGATGGCTGCTTGCTGGGGGGCCGAGAAAGGCGCGCATCAGCAAAGCTGTACTGCGTGCCCACCGTAACTAGACGCCGCCCGGCCCCCCGGCGCGCTGCGTCAACGTAGGATCTTGCGGAGAGAAGCGAGAGCTTCTTCCGGGCTTCAGGGAATGTTATGTTTTCGGTTACCTTGATTTGAATTATTTTTTTCTCATTTTGGAACATTTCACAGGTTCGCGAGTACGCAGCGTGCGGCCCATGACAGTTGGGACATTCTGTTTGAGTGGCACTGCAACTTTCGGTTGGATGCTCGTGAGCACCACACTTTGCACAGGTGAGTTTTCCGCGACATGTGTTGGATCCGTGTCCGTACTTTTGGCACTTGAAGCATCTTCTCGGGTTTGGGACATAGGGGCGGACTTTGCAGTGAATAAACTCTGCTTTCACAGCGTCTGGTAGACGGGAACGATTAAACGTCAAGACGATATGGGGTGTCACTACATCTTCACCGTTTCGCCTTATAGTGATGCGGCGTAGGGCGATGACACCTTGATCTCTGAAGCCATCGAGGAGGTCAGATTCTGTTTCGCGGATCAGATCACGTTCTGATATGACGCCTTGAACTGTGTTTAGACTGCGATGGGGGTAATGGACACCTGTAAGTGGGCGAACTGCTTTTGCTTGAGGAGGATGTCGGAATGATCTTTCTTTGACACTTCAACAAGAAGATCACCGGATGACAGTTTCTTTGCTTCATAGTTTTTGCCTATCAGCTTCTCAAGGGTCCTAGCGATAACAAAAACGGACATTGCAGCAACAGAGTCATTGTCTACAAGAGAGTGTATAATCAGGAAGCGTGTGAAGTGATCACATTGAGTTCGAGTGTTGTCTAACATGTCTTCGGTGCGGCCAATTTTCAGGGACCGATCGGGTTTTTTGGAAGAAAAAGTACTCATGCGATATGGATATGCCGACGGTTCCTAGAATGTCACCTGTGTTTCACCGTCTTATTCACAGGAAGGTCCCGGGGCTCGTCGCCTGGTACACAGACGAAGAGCCCATCGGCCGGAGCTTGACCATGGCCCCGACCGCCACCGTTCATGGTTTCTACCCTTCACCTCAAAACCTTTCGCCACGGTGCGGATGACAGCTTCGGTATGGGGGCTAAGGGTCCGTGGTGGCGCCAAGCACCATCACCTTGATACTCAAGGTGCCCTTGCGGGCTTTTCAGAATCACCGTTGGACGCACTGGTGTTATTTCACGTGGCACTCAATGTCCCTACGAATATAAAATACGGCTGTTCCCAGGCATGGAAAAAGGCAACAAGCAACTGTAAGCGTACTATGAGGGAAAGCAACACATGAAGTCACGGATTGTGCAAACAATAACGATAAATATCCTTTTCCAATAACCTTCAAAATAAATCTGCGACGTGTCTTCTCGTTGCTGCATCAGATGATAATATATTTACTGAGCAAGCACGCTGACGCCCTGGTGCGTGCGCTTTTCAGAATCACCGTTGGAGGCACTGGTGTTATTTCACGTGGCACTCAATGTCCCTACGAATATAAAATACGGCTGTTCCCAGGCATGGAAAAAGGCAACAAGCAACTGTAAGCGTACTATGAGGGAAAGCAACACAAGAAGTCACGGATGTGCAAACAATAACGATAAATATCCTTTTCCAATAACCTTCAAAATAAATCTGCGACGTGTCTTCTCGTTGCTGCATCAGATGATAATATATTTATTGAGCAAGCACGCTGATGCCCTGGCGCGTGCGCTTTTCAGAATCACCGTTGGAGGCACTGGTGTTATTTCACGTGGCACTCAATGTCCCTACGAATATAAAATACGGCTGTTCCCAGGCATGGAATAAGGCAACAAGCAACTGTAAGCGTACTATGAGGGAAAGCAACACATAAAGTCACGGAGTGTGCAAACAATAACGATAAATATCCTTTTCCAATAACCTTCAAAATAAATCTGCGACGTGTCTTCTCGTTGCTGCATCAGATGATAATATATTTACTGAGCAAGCACGCTGACGCCCTGGCGCGTGCGCTTTTCAGAATCACCGTTAGAGGCACTGGTGTTATTTCACGTGGCACTCAATGTCCCTACGAATATAAAATACGGCTGTTCCCAGGCATGGAAAAAGGCAACAAGCAACTGTAAGCGTACTATGAGGGAAAGCAACACATGAAGTCACGGAATGTGCAAACAATAACGATAAATATCCTTTTCCAATAACCTTCAAAATAAATCTGCGACGTGTCTTCTCGTTGCTGCATCAGATGATAATATATTTACTGAGCAAGCACGCTGACACCCTGGCGCGTGCGCTTTTCAGAATCACCGTTGGAGGCACTGGTGTTATTTCACGTGGCACTCAATGTCCCTACGAATATAAAATACGGCTGTTCCCAGGCATGGAAAAAGGCAACAAGCAACTGTAAGCGTACTATGAGGGAAAGCAACACCTGAAGTCACGGAGTGTGCAAACAATAACGATAAATATCATTTTCCAATAACCTTCAAAATAAATCTGCGACGTGTCTTCTCGTTGCTGCATCAGATGATAATATATTTACTGAGCAACCACGCTGACGCCCTGGCGCGTGCGCTTTTCACAATCACCGTTGGAGGCACTGGTGTTATTTCACGTGGCACTCAATGTCCCTACGAATATAAAATACGGCTGTTCCCAGGCATGGAAAAAGGCAACAAGCAACTGTAAGCGTACTATGAGGGAAAGCAACACATGAAGTCACGGAGTGTGCAAACAATAACGATAAATATCCTTCTCCAATAACCTTCAGAATAAATCTGCGACGTGTCTTCTCGTTGCTGCATCAGATGATAATATATTTACTGAGCAAGCACGCTGACGCCCTGGCGCGTGCGCTTTTCAGAATCACCGTTGGAGGCACTGGTGTTATTTCACGTGGCACTCAATGTCCCTACGAATATAAAATACGGCTGTTCCCAGGCATGGAAAAAGGCAACAAGCAACTGTAAGCGTACTATGAGGGAAAGCAACACATGAAGTCACGGAGTGTGCAAACAATAACGATAAATATCCTTTTTCAATAACCTTCAAAATAAATCTGCGACGTGTCTTCTCGTTGCTGCATCAGATGATAATATATTTACTGAGCAACCACGCTGACGCCCTGGCGCGTGCGCTTTTCAGAATCACCGTTGGAGGCACTGGTGTTATTTCACGTGGCACTCAATGTCTTTACGAAGATTATATACGGCTGTTCCCAGGCAAGGCAAAAGGCAACAAGCAACTGTAAGCGTACTATGAGGGAAAGCAACACATGAAGTCACGGAGTGTGCAAACAATAACGATAAATATCTATTTCCAGTAACCTTCAAAATATATCTGCGACGCGTCTTCTCGTTGCTGCATCAGATGATAATATATTTACTGAGCAAGCACGCTGACGCCCTGGCGCGTGCGCTTTTCAGAATCACCGTTGGAGGCACTGGTGTTATTTCACGTGGCACTCAATGTCCTTACGAAGATTATATACGGTTGTTCCCAGGGATGGAAAAAGGCAAGAAGCAACTGTAAGCGTACTATAAGGGGAAAACACCACATGAAGTCACGGAGTGTGCAAACAATAACGATAAATATCTATTTCCAGTAACCTTCAAAATATATCTGCGACGCGTCTTCTGGTTGCTGCATCAGATGATAATATATTTACTGAGCAAGCACGCTGACGCCCTGGCACGTGCGCTTTTCAGAATCACCGTTGGAGGCACTGGTGTTATTTCACGTGGCACTCAATGTCCCTACGAATATAAAATACGGCTGTTCCCAGGCATGGAAAAAGGCAACAAGCAACTGTAAGCGTACTATGAGGGAAAGCAACACATGAAGTCACGGAGTGTGCAAACAATAACGATAAATATCATTTTCCAATAACCTTCAGAATAAATCTGCGAAGTGTCTTCTCGTTGCTGCATCAGATGATAATATATTTACTGAGCAAGCACGCTGACGCCCTGGCGCGTGCGCTTTTCAGAATCACCGTTGGAGGCACTGGTGTTATTTCACGTGGCACTCAATGTCCCTACGAATATAAAATACGGCTGTTCCCAGGCATGGAAAAAGGCAACAAGCAACTGTAAGCGTACTATGAGGGAAAGCAACACATGAAGTCACGGAGTGTGCAAACAATAACGATAAATATCTATTTCCAGTAACCTTCAAAATATATCTGCGACGCGTCTTCTCGTTGCTGCATCAGATGATAATTTATTTATTGAGCGAGCACGCTGACGCACTGGCACGTGCGCTTTTCAGAATCACCGTTGGAGGCACTGGTGTTATTTCACGTGGCACTCAATGTCCCTACGAATATAAAATACGGCTGTTCCCAGGCATGGAAAAAGGCAACAAGCAACTGTAAGCGTACTATGAGGGAAAAGCAACACATGAAGTCACGGAGTGTGCAAACAATAACGATAAATATCCTATTTCCAATAACCTTCAAAATAAATCTGCGACGTGTCTTCTCGTTGCTGCATCAGATGATAATATATTTACTGAGCAAGCACGCTGACGCCCTGGCGCGTGCGCTTTTCAGAATCACCGTTGGAGGCACTGGTGTTATTTCACGTGGCACTCAATGTCCCTACGAATATAAAATACGGCTGTTCCCAGGCATGGAAAAAGGCAACAAGCAACTGTAAGCGTACTATGAGGGAAAGCAACACATGAAGTCACGGAGTGTGCAAACAATAACGATAAATATCCTATTTCCAATTAACCTTCAAAATAAATCTGCGACGTGTCTTCTCGTTGCTGCATCAGATGATAATATATTTATTGAGCAAGCCACGCTGACGCCCTGGCGCGTGCGCTTTTCAGAATCACCGTTGGAGGCACTGGTGTTATTTCACGTGGCACTCAATGTCCTTACGAAGATATAATACGGCTGTTCCCAGGCAAGGCAAAAGGCAACAAGCAACTGTAAGCGTACTATGAGGGAAAGCAACACATGAAGTCACGGAGTGTGCAAACAATAACGATAAATATCTATTTCCAGTAACCTTCAAAATATATCTGCGACGTGTCTTCTCGTTGCTGCATCAGATGATAATATATTTACTGAGCAAGCACGCTGACGCCCTGGCGCGTGCGCTTTTCAGAATCACCGTTGGAGGCACTGGTGTTATTTCACGTGGCACTCAATGTCCCTACGAATATAAAATACGGCTGTTCCCAGGCATGGAAAAAGGCAACAAGCAACTGTAAGCGTACTATGAGGGAAAGCAACACATGAAGTCACGGAGTGTGCAAACAATAACGATAAATATCCTTTTCCAATAACCTTCAAAATAAATCTGCGACGTGTCTTCTCGTTGCTGCATCAGATGATAATATATTTACTGAGCAAGCACGCTGACGCCCTGGCGCGTGCGCTTTTCAGAATCACCGTTGGAGGCACTGGTGTTATTTCACGTGGCACTCCATGTCCCTACGAATATAAAATACGGCTGTTCCCAGGCATGGAAAAAGGCAACAAGCAACTGTAAGCGTACTATGAGGGAAAGCAACACACGAAGTCACGGATTGTGCAAACAATAACGATAAATATCCTTTTCCAATAACCTTCAAAATAAATCTGCGACGTGTCTTCTCGTTGCTGCATCAGATGATAATATATTTACTGAGCAAGCACGCTGACGCCCTGGCGCGTGCGCTTTTCAGAATCACCGTTGGAGGCACTGGTGTTATTTCACGTGGCACTCAATGTCCCTACGAATATAAAATACGGCTGTTCCCAGGCATGGAAAAAGGCAACAAGCAACTGTAAGCGTACTATGAGGGAAAGCAACACAGGAAGTCACGGAGTGTGCAAACAAAACGATAAATATCCTTTTCCAATTACCTTCAAAATAAATCTGCGACGTGTCTTCTCGTTGCTGCATCAGATGATAATATATTTACTGAGCAAGCACGCTGACGCCCTGGCGCGTGCGCTTTTCAGAATCACCGTTAGAGGCACTGGTGTTATTTCACGTGGCA